>NW_026268111.1:0-9016 GCF_000697945.3 Frankliniella occidentalis | reverse complement strand
CCCCCCACACACACACACCTGCACACGCTTCGAAAATCTTGACTTTTTCATTTCTCTGTAAAGTCTTTAAAGATTAGGGGGCATGCACACTTTTCACGGAACAAGGAAATTCTGCCAGAGCTTTTTTATCCGCTGGTATTTGTAAAGATAACCGTTCCTATATTTGAACAGGCCATAGTAAAATCATGTGAAAGTGTAGCACACATACAGAAGACAGTTAGTTATCAATTAAGTAATAAAGATTTTAGCGTGCTTGTGTTGGGAGGAGGCAGTCGTTGCAAGGGGCACCGAAATAATTTAGCAGAGAGGATGTCCTGTTGTCGTGAAAACGTTCCTTACGCCCCTTTGCTTACATGATCTGCATATTGACGTAACGTCGTATATTAAATTTGATTGCAGATAAGTGTTCATTTCCCCATCGATACCGGCCATGACGCGCAGGCGGCTTGGCTTGTCTCGGGCTGCCAGGCGACAAATCCAAGCCCGTGTCGCTGCTTTCGATGCCGCAGACCTTAGCAACACGCCAGCTAACGATGATGAGCTTCAACGTTTTATAACGCCTTTTGTCGTCCCCGAGGCACAGCCACTGTCATCTGTGGTGGACTGCATGGCAGACGCAGGCGTCAGGCTTCCTGACCATGACTTTCCCCTATCGTTACCGATCCGCGCAGAGTCCCCGTTAAATGGATTGCATTTTCAGCTTGAGGTGCCCTCTGAAATGGCAACAGATGGCGGGGAAGAGCTATCTGCGATAGCAGAGCCGCCGGAAGTGATTAGGGAGGATGACCTTGTCCAGTGGCCGCTTTGTCTGCGAGACTTTATCAGGGAGTGGAGTCTGAAGGAAAACTTGACTCAGTCGAGCTTAGACAGGCTTCTAAATGGTCTACAGCACTTCCTCCCCTCTGAGAACATCCCCCGCTGTTCCAAAACTCTGTATGGGCGTGCAAACTGTGCGGCTGCTCCAGTGCGTGTTATGGAGCCAGGCGAGTACATCCACTTTGGGGTTGCTCATGTTGTCTCTGCCGTTGTCCGAGCATCACTGTCTGCAGGCAACAGTCCTGGTGATACATTGTCTCTTATGATCAACACTGATGGCATGAACCCTTACGATATTACGACCAAAGTTACCCTTTGGCCGATCCAAATAATCGTCTGGGAGATAGGTAACCGCCCTGTTATAGCTGGTCTTTATGGGGGCCGAGAGAAGCCTAAAAGTTCGAATGAGCTTATGGGTGAGACTGTGGAGGAGCTGCGAGTTCTCTTAAACCGCGGTCTTATAATAGATGACAGGCATTATAAAGTCTCGGTGCGCGCTTGGGTTTGTGATTCGCCAGCTCTTAGCTTTCTTAAGTGCATCAAGGCCAGCAACGGAAAGCAGGGTTGCCCTAGGTGCACCGCTGTCGGGATGAGTTTTAGCGGACGGACTATCTTCGAAAATATGCACGCCGAGCCCAGGACAAATGAATCATTTCGTCAGATGACAGACAGAGAGCACCACCACGGCCAGTGTGGTTTGACTGTTCTTCCAATCGACATGGTGGCTGACTTTGTCATTGACCCCATGCACGTCGTTTATCTCAGGGTCACAAAGACCATGGCGATGAGACTCGACAAAGGAAAGTTGCGCTTTTTACGGGTTTTAAAAAATACGAAGACTGGCCCAAAAGTCGTGTACGTGCAGCAGACAGAGTCGAGAAAAAAGGGTAACGGCCTCAGTGCAAATCAGGTGAGACAGCTGGACGAGCGAATGGAGAGGATGAGAAAAGAATGGCCGACAGAATTTCAGCGAACTTTGAATTGCTTTTCGGACCATTCGGGGTGGAAAGCTCACCAGGCGCGTACATTCGTGCTTTATGCAATCCCTTTGGTGCTGGCTGATTGCGGTCTGCCAAAATCACGATATAAAATGGCACTGAGGCTTCATTGTGCTTGTAGGATTCTCAGTTGTGCGACAAGATGCAAACAGCCTCGGCTTTTAGCTCTGGCAACGAATATGTTGCGTGATTTTGTGGGGAAAGCTGGCAAGGAATTTGGCCGCCACTTCTCAGTGTACACAACTCACTGCCTTCTCCATCTTGTGGATGATGTAAAGCGCTTTGGACCATTAGATTCCTTTAGCGCATTTCCGTACGAAAATAATATGAGACATCTGGGCAAATGCGTGCGTGGACCAAAACATCCAATACGCCAGGTGTGGTCACGTTTTCAGGAGAAAAGGCAGACAGAAGTGACTGGAGTAGCAGCATGGAAAGTTCCTGATCCCAGGGTAGTACTTGGGAAGACTGTTTCCCCGCGGACCACATTATTTTCTGCTATACGTGAGGTAAAATCGGTCCGTTGGGGCCAACACAGAGTGGCCCTCACACGCGGTGACCGGCACGTCATGTTGAGCAGTGGTATCGCCCGCGTGGAGGCCATTTTGCACCAACATGGCGGCAACGTAGTACTAGTGTGTCGCATGTATGGGCGCACGCGTAACCTTTACACCTGGCCCTTGGACTCAAAAGAACTAGGCATTCACCTCATGTGCAAAAGTAGCGAACTCTGCGAGAATCTGGTCTTAGTAGGGCTTACGGAAGTAATAGGGAAGGTAGCAGCATTTGAAACGCCCAAAGGAGTCATTGCCATGCAGCTTTTGCACACAGTTGAGGGTGAAGATGAGGTTGGTGTCTCCCCTCCCCCACGAAAACCGCCTCTTTCCTGCTGTCATTGCAACTGTTACAGTCACTGAATGCTTTGATTTCTTTGTTGTGGCAGGAGTGAATTTTGGATCGTCGCCCAGCAGACGGACGAGGTCGGCGTTTTGTACCCACTTCCAGCCAAGTGGATAACCCAACCGGCTGACGGCTGGAGGGTCGGGGCCGTAACTGAAGCCTCATTTGTGCAGAAGCACAGTGACAAGAAAAACGAGACGTTTACCTGGGCCTGCAAGAGGGCAGTAGATAAGGACACCGACTTCACTGACCGAGGTGCCACCTGGAAACAGGTGACTGTCAAGCTGAAATGCGGACCCTTCAGTAAGTGTGGTAGGGTAGGCAACCCGTGTCTCGTCTAATAGACCTGGCCCGCTCTCGGCTTTTAGAGTAACAGAGAGGAAATCAGGGAACCACTTTTAAAGTTAACGCTACGTCACAGAGTAAGGCAGTTTGCTGGGTAAATTCATTGTGGTGCTGAGTTCCTTTCTTCTTTTCCAAGTCCGAGAGCGGATAAGGTCCTATTGCTTTTTTTTTTTTTTTTTTTTTTTTTTGTCGTCAGATGGCTATGATGCTGCGATGGAGGCGCTGAAGGATAAGAATCTCTCGTCGAGTAGTCCCACGGATGCTGACAACAGCAGCAGCGGCAGTGATACATCCTCGGACTCGGATGACGGAGGTGCCACACCAGTTCTGACCCAGCTAACTAGCAGTACTGCACTCCCCCAGCAAAGTAGCCATCCAATTTTGCAATCGGCGGCGGTGTCACACACACAGGCTCATCAGTCGCAGCAGGTATATGGTATTTCTACTGTTGACATACTACATGGGGCGGAGCAAACCCGCAAGTGGATGTGTTGTGGGTTACCAGCTCCATTGCTGCTGTATACAATTTTGTCCATTCCATTCTTTTCAGCCTCTCATTCAGAAGCAACTGCAGCCACCCACGTCGAGTTCAAATGCGCTGCCCAAGATGCCGTCGGCGACTTGCATCTCCTGCCGCTGTGCTGCTGGATTGTTGCTACAGCCGACACCACATGAGTTGACCGCTATTAAGGTGCTGGCTGCGAAGCTGAAGGACAGAGCATTTTGCCAGGATTCGCCCCCTGAAGGTATGTTCAGTTCTGTCTATTTGTTTTCTCTGCCTAACTCTTATTCAAAAACTGCAACGCCTCGGCTTAACTTCTTTCATTTGTTTTTAATGCATTAAAAACAATTAAATATCACGTCCTATTCGGAAGAACGTGAGTCTGTCTCTGTCTGCCCCTTGGCCAAAGTGCATGGTTGTGGTACCTGTATCACGTTCTAACAAATGTAACATAGTTAGAGCAATGTAGACACTTGCCAAGACAGATTTCTTCACTTGCGAGGTCGCACAATCTTTCAATAACAGTTTCGCGAGGCAGTTCCAAAAATGCTCGGCTATTTCAAGTGTGCCTTCTTCCACTGATGCAGACTTTTCTTACTGGCTCGCCATGATGACGGCCACCAACGCGTATCAACTTATCCGTCTGGAGTCGCAGATCCAGCAAAATCAGACAGCGATTATGGCAGCGATACAGGACCTAGCGCGCGGGACGGGCGTGCGAGGCAGAGAAGCTGGTGCAAAGACACCAATGAACCAGCTGTTTGGGTACTCCTTTCCCATCGACAATCTGTGGAAACTTGTTGACCTGAATAACAAGCTCAAGGAGGAGGTATTTTTTCTTCTCCTGCAGTATGATGTGATATTTATTACGTTGCTCCTCTTTGATTTATCCTGTTTATTTCTGGCGCTTCCAGGGGCAGCACCTTGACCGTTACCGTGAGGAGTGTGCAATCAGGGGAGGCGCAACGGTAAAGGACGCGGTGAGGCGTGTGCACGAGTACGTTATGCAGTACTCGGTGTCACGGCAAGTAAATGCAACGGGGACGTCCTTCACGTCCCTCGACCTTGAAGAGAGAGCGCAGTTTACTACGACAAAGGATGGAGCACAAGTGAAATTAACGAAGAAAATGTCGCTCAGGAAAGAGTTAAAGGCATTTCGCGACGTGACTGTCGATGTAATTCTAAGTATGTATTTGTGGATGTTGTGAGTGTGTGGTTACACGTTAATGGCAAGTATTCATGATATCAATTTGCTTTACAGACATGAAAGGCTTTCGCTCTGACGAGGTGGTCACCCTCTGCTCTGTGCAGACTGCATTCGGGCAGTTTTATCACGCAGCGCGGGACCAACAACTCCAGGCCACAGGGGCGCCGCGGAAGAGGCGCCGCGAGGATGGCAGGGGCCCCGACGAAGTCGACATGCAGCAACTATTATTAGGGGTCATTGATAATGTTGCTGACGGCCAGCAGGCAACCTCATCTCGTGCGACCGATCAAGGCGGGTCGGGCTGGATGCCGACGACGGCGGAAAGGACTGGTGATTCAGAATATGACGACGAACTTTTAGGAACGGACGAAAACATTTCTCTGGACGGCCAAGTTGCCCGCACGAGGACATTGGGCTTGAAAGAATTTTAATTTTTTTTTCCTAAATTGTGTTAATGTGTTTGTTACTGCTGTAAGTTACAATTAGGGGGGGGGGGTAAGTGAGAAAAAATGAAATTACACTAAAAACTCAATAGTGTTCATAGCATGCACACTGTACAAACAGTGTGCATGGTATGCACACCGTACGAACAGTGTGCAGGACATGCAAACAATAGCTTTGAAAACTTAACAGTTGGCACTACTTCCTTTCAGACACATGCCTTTGCAAATTAGACGACATTTTCGGTTTTCTCGGGAGAAGAGTTTTAGAACGAGTTACCATGTGATATGGTTCAAATCCACCACTTCCATAACTTCGTTAATGCTACCAGAACATTCGAAGGAATTTCGGCAGTGGTGAGTTTAAACCCTATCGCATGGAAGCTCGTTTGGAAGCTTTTTTGACGAGGAAAGTGGAGATGCCTCCCACTTTTCAAGATTATGCGTCCGAAAGGAAATCGTGAACAATTGCTGAGTTTTAGAGCAATTGTGTGCATGCTATGCACACTGTGGAGTTTTCAGTGTGTTGGATTCTCTGACCAAAAAAATTGAAATACTGAAAATGCACTATTTTCCCTTCTTGGAGGATTCATTATCATGTAGCGTTTTGTTCTGATTCGATTGATCCTATCAGTAAGTACCTTAACGTCATGGGAAACTATAGTTATTAGCCAAAACCCACTTAAAAGTGGTATAGCCAGAATGTGACAATGCGTGCATCATTCCTTCAAAACCTCAAGGTTTAAAAATACCCCGTCAAGGTTTTTAAAATCAAAAAAGTTAATACTATAAGTTATGAGTGCATTCTTTAATGGTTTTGACCCCTAGAAGATTGCTCTGCAAACGTGTTGGGTTTGCAGAGTACTCTACACTAAGAAGGAACTATCGTTGCACTACATTGCAAACTTTTTAAAGGTATTGCCATATCTAATTTTATTTGTTCGCCTCTTATAAGTTATACATGTGTGTTTATGTGACTTGTTTTTATTAAGTTAGGTCTGTACAAATGTATATATAGATAATTTGGGACACTGGATGTAGTTCTACTTTTTATATATTCGTATCATTCGGACAAGCCATTTAATACACTGTAAATTCAAGTGTGTGAATGTCGCACACTTGTAGTTCTGTGAACATCCATTCGTACACTTACGAGGGTAAACGTGTGAATTTTCTAGGAAAACTTCACACGTTTACCCCCTTGAGTGTGCGAATGGATTTTCACACACCTACAAGTGTGCGCCATTCACACACTTAAGTTTCAAATGTAACTAGTACAGCAAGTTTTTATGTAATTATGTACGTACAACCGCTTGTGAGTGGCATCTATCAATTTTGATCCTTATTTTTTTTAGTTTGTGAGTATTTATCGATGAGTGTCTTTTTGTGCATGTGTGCCCATAGCAGTTATTAATTTGTTTGATGGCATTGTTTCGTGATTTTATTTGATATCTGCAATAATTTTTTGGAACAATAATATACTATCTCTGGTATTCTCATGAGTTCGGCCTGTCCTACTCTACTGCCCCCGAACTCTGAACAAAATTGGTCTGGCGTTTCAGCGCAGCATCTTCACCCGAAATTCAGGGCAGACCATCCTGAAAGGTGCTTGGGCATAAACCGCTAGCCGTATACGATACGAATATAAAGCGGCGACATCCGGTAGGGAAACGCAGCGCTAGGTAGCACAAAATCGGTGGGGCGTAGCGTAACTAAGGACGCCCATGACATTCTGGATGAACAAACATCCGCGCAATAAGCCAGACATTCACACGGCAGACCTACTACAAAGCCACCAGGGACATTCACTCTTAAACCGCCAGCCGAACACGTTACGTAGGTAGCGCGGCGACATAAGCTACAAAAACACATCGCAAACTAGCGCCGGATTCGTACAACAGAGTTTGCCCAACACTCCGAGCTGCACCGTGAAGGAAATCAGCGGGGCGGACAAAGAGCGAAATCCGGAGATGGATATCCCTGTGACCCAGCGAGAAGAAGGCCGGGCACACGTCGCGAAGCAATGATGCTTCAAAGGGTTAGTTCATGGTTGCGCCTCGAGTCCGCGCGGCGGCATTGGAGTGAAGTAACACCCACACTCTCCCGCAAATACTCGCGGCAGGACGTCAGCGGGTCAGGCCAGCGAGTGTCCAGAGCTTGTCCGCGCGGCACAATCCGGGCGGAGTGGCCGCACGGTGAGTCGCTGTGAGGCCGCACGGCTGCGGCCAGGCGTATGACGTGCATGCGGGTGCGAATCGAAGTGTCCGCGCTAACCGGGGGCAGGTCCGTTATCTTGGACAAGCGTTGTTCATGGATGGTCCGCGCGGCGGAACTCTTATGAGACTGTGCGCGCGCGGATGGCTACGAAGGCAACCCACTGACATCCCACAAGCCCCGCTAGGACATCTTACAAACAATACCGCGTGGCGGTTAACATACAAGTCTGGCATCCTGGACAAGCGTTGTTCTGTGCGACTTCGCCACATTCCGCGAGGCAGATTCGGCTTCCGCGCGACGGAACCGCGCAGAAACCGAGGCGAACTAAATATTCTATACGGGGGGCCCTCGTGTCCTGCGCACACTGCCTGCCGGGGCCATGCTCGTCGAGGTTGAGGCTAGCTAGCGGGCTGAGGGCGGGCAGCGCGTCCTCCAGCTGCTGCGACCTGGAGGGGGCCAGCTGCCCCCCGAAAACAGGGTGTTCCATTTTAAAATCGGTATGCCCGAACACAGTTTCAATGAAAATGTACAGTAACGAGTTTTCGGCGACGAAATGGTTAATCTTCGGAAATTGCTATGAGGATGTCAAATATGACGGATTTCCTGAAAACAAGACCCGACTAGTGCTTTGCGAACATAACTATATTCATCTTTTTAGTATCATCAACTGCTTACGCGAGAGTTAGTTTTAATATTTGTTTGTCCGTGTGACCCTGCCCAGTCCCTTCGGCGATTAATGCGCGGACTTACCCAGGCGGTGGCGGTGAGAGCCAGGAGGCACGCTCTCGCGGTGTGCGCCCCGGCCATCGGACCGACGATGAGCCTCTCAGGTTGCTGGGGTGGATTTCCGCCCCCTGATGCAAGGACGGCGGTAGGGTTGCAAATTTTCCAAAATTTCGAGAAAAATTTCCGAAAATTTCCGAAAATTTCCGAAAAGAACGGCAATTTTCTGAAATCTGGGAAATTTTCCTGTTTTTCCCGGAAATTTTCTGATTTTTTCGGAAATTTTCAGGAAAGTTTCCAGGGCTTCCAACCCTAGACGGCGGCAAAGCACGCTCTACTTGAAGGCGTGGCCGACCGTGGCAGCTTTCGCTGAGTTAGAATTCCGAATCTAGAAGAGTCTCAAAGAGTCGCTGTCCCGGACTTGGAACTCACTGCTCGGCCGAGCGGGAGCTGGAGCGCATCCTCGGTCCAACCAAAAAGGCGCCCGAGCAGCTACTACTGAATCACTCACTACCGTGTTGGCTTCCTGCTTGTGACTCCCCCCACTCTAAGAAATGCGCTTGAGCTAGCAGAGTAAAGAAAATTTAAGCAAGGTAGTGGTTTTCTGAAGTTTTCTGATTCTACTTGAGAGCCTGGAATTTTCACGTTTTGCCCCTAACTGAATTTACTGAAATTAGGAATGACCGCTGAAATTTACAATGAATGCAAATAAAATTTAATACAGCGTAGGGCCGCGTGCGTTAACATTGGGCACCGGGTAGCTGAGCGAGGAACACTAAAACAGAAGATTTAGCAAATAAAGAACGAAACTATAATGAATGTGTTAGACCGCATAGTAGATAGGCAAACATTCCGAGAGGGGAGGGAA
>NW_026268110.1:26367-27162 GCF_000697945.3 Frankliniella occidentalis | reverse complement strand
TCTGATTCAACTTTATTGAGATTCTTTTCTTCGGGTCTGACGCGCACAATCCAGGCTCCGTCACTGACCACGACGCCCTCTAAGTTGCCTTCCCGACCTCGCCCCGCGCCCCGCCCCGCTTCGTTTGGGCCCCGTATACCGCGGGGTCCCTTTCAATCTGTCGCGCACGACGGCGGCAGTCGCATCGCGGTTGCTGGCCCCGGGGACGCGGGCGAATATGCAGGCAGCAGCAGCGCACAACTGTTGCGTCGGTCTCTCTCACCCATTCGGGGTGTCCTGAACTCCCCCCGGCTTTTTGAATTCGGACGCGGCCCGACTCTCTTGCCTCCACTATGACACTTGCCCTCCCCTTCCGTGTCCACTGGATAGGCGCCACGCCCCGCCACGCCCCGGGCTCAGAGGCTCAGTGGTCACCAGTAGAATCGGAAATCCGAAATCCCAGCCTAAGATTAGTACATCGTTTGCAACCAACGTGCGGAATGACAAGCGCGAGGGGAAAGAATCGTACAAAAAGAGGGCGAAAAAAAGACGGGGATGGAGGGGAATGAGGCAGGGTGTAACAGGGGAGTGGGGCGCTGAGGAGTGAATGCTCCAACAGCTTTAGCCCGGCCGGGTACGACTGACGGGACCAATTTGAGGAAGACAGCGAAAACTACTCTGGCTCGGCCGAACGGGATTTTCCACCGCCACCCTGGGCGAGCTAGTCCCATAGCAGTGCGGCAGTGACCCCGTGCGAGGCCATAGAGTCCTTGAGCTCCCCGCTATCGCCTGAAGATCCTCCGCTCTGAAGACCAG
>NW_026268110.1:20466-20952 GCF_000697945.3 Frankliniella occidentalis | reverse complement strand
CGACTTACTCTCACTCAGAAGAAGGCGTAAAAAGAAAGGGTTTGTTCGGGCGAACGTTGGATTTGGCACCGCGGTCCGACTTAGTCCGAGCCGCCCCTCCTACTCTGTTGGAAAACGAGGGGCTGAAAGGAAAAGGGGGGGGGGCTGTTGATGAAGATACACTCTAAATGTCAAGGGACAATTTTGTCCGTAGATTTGCAACGATTTCGTGCACATCCAGAAAGGATGCAATTTTGTTCCCTTTTGGACAAATTGTGTGAAGTTTCACACAATTTGTCTAGTTTTAGGAACAAAATTGCATCCTTTCTGGATGTGCACGAAATCGTTGCAAATCTACGGACAAAATTGTCCCTTTACATTTAGAGTGTAATTTCTTCTCTTATCCTTTTTGTCTGATTCAACTTTATTGAGATTCTTTTCTTCGGGTCTGACGCGCACAATCCAGGCTCCGTCACTGACCACGACGCCCTCCAAGTTGCCTCCCCG
>NW_026268110.1:15540-16255 GCF_000697945.3 Frankliniella occidentalis | reverse complement strand
CCCTTTAGAGCTGCCCTTCCTCCCCTCGCCACCCTAATGGGGCTGATAGGGGTCCGTAGAGGATCATTTTGATGTGGGACACTTGAGGTCGCAGCCGATCCGCTGCTAGGTCGCAAAGTGCCACCAAAAGTTTGCGTTTCCGGGCAGTACGCTGGCAGACAAGTCCCCCTACCCTGCCACAGAGTGAAGATTGAAATTCTCACTTCATATTGTATTTGCGCACATAAGGTTCGGCTCGTGTACCTTTTTTCAGCTCTTCGAAGAATGTGGTCAGGATCATCTACTCTTTTTAGTGCCGGACAAGAAGAACGCGCACTTTTTAACTTTTCACTGTAAGTCACACACTTTTCTGTGAATGACATGGCTACTATCACTTACTTTTCTATGCACGACACACTCGTGTATGTATGTGTGTGTGTGTGTGTGTGTGTGTGTGACATTATTTAGACACGAGATGCAGGGGACGCGCCGATTGTCGGGTAGTTTATAATACCGAATATTAGTCATATGAAGCAGAAGCAGCCCGGGCCCGGAAACCTTGCATGTCAAGGGGTGCCAGGTGGAGTGAGTCGCGCGTGCACGCTCGTGTGTGTGTGTGTGTGTGTGTGTGTATGCGTGAATGTGCGCGCGCGATCGCTCGTGCGTGTGTGCAGTTTCTGTCAATTAGCTACCGCCCCCTCCCCTCCCCCGTCCCTCTTAATGGCGCCATGCATCA
>NW_026268110.1:11741-11895 GCF_000697945.3 Frankliniella occidentalis | reverse complement strand
CCCTAAACGGTCAGCTTTACGGGACGTGGGTCAAGTCGAAGGATTTCCTGTCCACCACTCGACTTACTCTCACTCAGAAGAAGGCGTAAAAAGAAAGGGTTTGTTCGGGCGAACGTTGGATTTGGCACCGCGGTCCGACTTAGTCCGAGCCGCC
>NW_026268110.1:11064-11691 GCF_000697945.3 Frankliniella occidentalis | reverse complement strand
CTCGCTCCAGGCCCAAAGTGCAGACATTTTGTTTGGGCCGAAGGCCCTGGCACGCCTTTCTTTGAACCCACAGCTCTAGGAGCATCAGTAAACGTAAATAAGAAACGATCCAAACCAACCTGCCTACTTGGTGATGTGCTGAAAGGGTCTTTTAACATTAAAACAGCTTTGTTAACAACCAAAACATCGCGCTCGCTTCGCTCGCGAAACGCATTGTTCATTTCGGTGGTAAACGAGGAGTAATCAAGGTGATCCCATTTTTCAAGACAAAACCCAAGGCATCATGGCGTATTAAAAATTGGCAATTGACAGCTGTTTTCCTGACCATTTTTTCGAGCAAACAAAATGACCCACCTACTTCATGTTGTTCTCAAGGGCAAAATCTAAAGCTTCATTGCGTATTAGCAGTAGCATCTTAAACATATTTTTTCGCGCTCGCTTCGCTCGCGAGACATACTTTAGTAGAGTATTACTGATACAATTATAGTGCTAAAGTAATGCAGGTCTTTGTAAAGATACCCCTGGAAGGTAGGCAAACCGGGCCCCCTACGTAGGTTTCCCCCCTCGCGTTTCTGCGCCCAGTCCGCGCCTGATCAAACCGACTTTAGCAAATGTAAGTAAAGGGTA
>NW_026268110.1:5524-6134 GCF_000697945.3 Frankliniella occidentalis | reverse complement strand
TAGTCCCCAAACACCCGTCTGTTGACGGGTTCTCACAACGTTGGTGTGTTATGTGTGTAAAGCGACCAGGGCTGCAGCGAGTAGGAAGGTGGACTTGTTCAATCACTCAGTGGGTCCCCGAATGTGAGACAAGGTCCTCACAACGCCGGTGTGCATCTGTTAGCTGACTAGTGCTGCAGCGAGATGAGGAGGTAGACTTGACCACTTGTTTAGCCAGTCCCCCAACACCTGTGTGTTACCAGGTCCTCGCAACGTCGGTGTGTATCTGTAAAAATTGACCAGGGCTGAAGCGAGATGAGGAGGTGGACTTGTCCATTCATTCAGCGGGTGCCCAAACACCTGTGTGTGACAAGGTCCTCACAACGCCGGTGTGTATCTGTGTTAGCTGACCAGGGCTGCAGCGAGATGAGGAGGAAGACTTGACCACTTGTTTAGCCAGTCCCCCAACACCTGTGTGTTACCAGGTCCTCGCAACGTCGGTGTGTATCTGTAAAAATTGACCAGGGCTGCAGCGTGATGAGGAGGTGGACTTGACTAATTATTTAGCCGGTCCTCAAAAATCCTTCTGTTACTACCCAGTGCGAAATGAATCTTTTGTCGATGTCGAAAC
>NW_026268110.1:0-324 GCF_000697945.3 Frankliniella occidentalis | reverse complement strand
CCAGCCCGGAGCCCGGCCCGAAAGGATGCTCAGAGTCTGACGCCTTGCGCCGCGGCGTCGCCAAGATGGCCGCATCGAGTCTAAAAGCCAGATCGTCGCTGAGCCGTTCATGCCGTTAAATTCGCGTTGTGATTAGTCGAGTAGATTGTGCCGATTTTGTAGGTGGTTTGGTGTTCTGTAGTGCTCCGAGAAGTGATATCCTTGTGTGCAGTGCGTTACCCAGTGTTCTGTGTTGTGTTGTGAAATAGTGATTTGTGTCTTTGTTTCTGGTTTGTGTGTGATTTGTGATTTGAGCTTGCGTTTTGGGTAAAATGGCCAAACAGC
>NW_026268109.1:23562-23893 GCF_000697945.3 Frankliniella occidentalis | reverse complement strand
AATAGGTGCACACAATATGGCTGGTTGCACTATGCAGCGTCACCCTGTGGCTGCTGCGCGCGCACACCCAATCACTGGACCGGAGCACAAATGATGCGCGAGAGAGACGTCTCGACTCGGCCGCTTCCGCACCCAGACTGACGCATGATGCAATCTATAGGCGCCGGCTGCTGCAGTTTGTCGACCAGAGTATTGATCGGGTGGTAAGTTGGAAATCCTGCCGCTTCGATTGTCGTAGCGCGATCATCGACCCCTCTGCACGTGCAGCCCCTCCCCCACCCACTATTTGGCATCGCTGCATCTTCCCTCTCTCTCCCTCCCACGCATCTCG
>NW_026268109.1:20520-20925 GCF_000697945.3 Frankliniella occidentalis | reverse complement strand
CTACCGAAAAATGACGCGTATGCAGATCGGTTATTTCACTCGTGGGATT
This sequence comes from Frankliniella occidentalis, assembly GCF_000697945.3. Classification (NCBI taxonomy): domain Eukaryota; kingdom Metazoa; phylum Arthropoda; class Insecta; order Thysanoptera; family Thripidae; genus Frankliniella; species Frankliniella occidentalis. Next base: position 20,876 of record NW_026268109.1, on the reverse strand, counting down.
TTTAGATCCGTTATTCTTGTTCGGGGGCGACGTATTGTTTTAATCCATACGTTTTAATAAATTTTAAAATGTTCGGTGTAGTCTCCCCTTCATATTAGTTACCCGATTAGTGCCCAATTCTCCTCGTAATCAAAATAAATTTTACAGACCAGAACGAATTCTAAAGACATTAATATTTGCACACTCATTCTTGTAAGAAGACTTCGTTTTAATTAGTCTCACACAAATGTATACACATTCATATGAAGAAAAAAAATCTTGATATATTATCAACAAATATATTTTTTTCCCCAACAAGAAATAAGCTGACAACTAGTAAGAAAATTCTACGCTGTTCTTTCAGTTTTCACAACAGC
>NW_026268109.1:15599-16274 GCF_000697945.3 Frankliniella occidentalis | reverse complement strand
GTGCGCTGAATCTATTTCTGCAATGAATTTTAAAGTGGCAGGGGCGGAGCCAGGCCAAAAAGGGGGGGTAGATATTATTTTTTGTCTGATTCCACTTAAATTTGGTACATGGGGGTTTCGACAGATGCTGAATTCATTTCTGCAATAAATTTTGACGTGGCAGGGGCGGAACCAGGCCAAAAAAGGGGGAGAAATCTTCTTTTTTGTCTGATTCCACTTAAATTTGGTAGATGGGGGTTTTGACGGTTGCTGAATTCATTTCTGATATGCATTTTGACGTGGCAGGGGCGGAACCAGGCCAAAAAAAGGTGGGTAAATATTGTTTTTTGTCTGATGCTGCTTAAATTTGGTGCGGGAAATGAACTTTCCCCCCCTTTTTTGGACTAGTTCCGCCCCTGCGGCGTCAAATTTGATGAAAGAAATAGAATCAGCATGCCTTGAAACCCCCCTACACCGAGTGTGAATGAACTCAGGCAATTATCGGTAAAAATAAGATCGTCAAACTAAAAATACATTGTGAAACCCTTAAAAAATAAGGCGAAAAAGAATCGATTTTTAAAGAAAACCCGCAACTTTCTGCAAGATCGGGCTATTGCCCCTTATTCTAGGGCACTTGGGCTGCACGGGACCGAATATGCCCCCGTGGCCGAATTTGGCCGAAAAAAGATGCAGCCT
>NW_026268109.1:11091-13015 GCF_000697945.3 Frankliniella occidentalis | reverse complement strand
GAGCCCACTGTGCGGCGGCGTAGCACAGAGGTACCGCACCCGATCGGTAAACGGAAGGTTGCAGGTTCTACTTTCCTCGGGGATTGTTTTTTTCCTCGGCGTAACCTTTTCAAGAAATACCAGCGGTTACCAGCTTTATGTAATGATAAAGTGTTCGGATTGTTTTTATACTCAACAAAATTGTCTGGGCAACAAGTCCCGTCCATTGGCTCTGATCCTATCCGGCTGCTCTCTCGGCTCCGATCCTATTGTGAATGGGCAACTTTCTTCACAAAATGTGTGTCTCTGTAAACATGGACGTGCCATATAATTATGGGAGCGGTCTCTCCTCGGGTCTCTCGATATTTCATAAGCAGCGGCAGTCTTTATCAAACTTAATGCGCTGCGATTTCTTGGTCAGAATTCGTCTAAGTCCCGTCTCCAGCTCAGATCCTACCGCCGAGCCACTCCGAGCCCCCTCGGATCCGATCCTACCGAGCGCCACTCGGCTCCCATCCCGTCGGGCCCTCTCGGCTCGTCCCGCTTGGCCGCCGGGCCTGCTCCCCGAGTAGGATCGGAGCCATGGATCCGGTGGGTCCCTAACACGACGTAACGCGAGACGCGGCCTAGGGAGCGGGCGCGGGGAGAGGAGGGAGAGGGAGGGGTCGTCGCCAGGCGTCGCCAGGAGCTAGCTCAGACAGGCGAGGGGGCGGGTGGAGGGGGGAGGCTGTTTGCTGCCGTTGTTGTTGCTGTGCTGTTGCTACGCCGGCGGACCGTCCGTCAGCAAGGGGTGTAAATTTGTGGAGCGCGCGTGTGTATGTGTGTGTGCGTGCGCACGCAGAGCTTGAGGGGCACAGTAAATCTATCACGCTCGCCAGGCACCAAGCCCCTGGCCCAGGTCGGGGAGGGGAAGCTGAAGTCAGCCAGAAGCAGCCGGCATGCCGCCAGATCCTGGCCCAACTTGGGGATCCAGAACCCCGTCAGGGGCAGGATCAGGAGCCTAGGGGGAGGGGGAGGGTAGGGGCAGCTGTTAGTAACTTTACTGGCGGTCAAGACAGCCGCATGGGGCGCACGGGGCTTCAGCTCAAGGGGCGATGGGTGGGTAGGCAAGTGCGACTTTTGTTCAACTGTGAGTAATATAAGTTTTTGACCTATTTTTCACAGTCGTCCAACTGAGAGGAACCATTGCCGTAGGGGCATCACTCGCCGTCTGTGGTGGCGCGGGAGTTGTCATTTGGAACTGAAGCATGTGATGGAGTGAGTGTGCATTGACTCGAACTAGTAAATGGGTATATCCACCCCCAACCACTACGTGTCCCCGAACTTGTGCATTTTTTTTTTCAGTATAAGGTTGAGGGCAGCAACCAGTTAAACATGCCGTGTTTATCAGTTTTCGAGCGCTTGGGCCAGAAATAAGACGGGCCCGCTGCCCTTGTTGTTGAGGATGACGAAATTTTGATAGCTCTGCAGGAAGAGGAGGCACTCGAACCAGTCGATCCCGTCGCAGCAGCCCATAATCTGATAGCTGTCGAACAACAAGAGGCTGCAGTTGCCGAGTTTCCTCTAACGTAAGTCGTGTGATTACCCCCCTCCCACCTCCCCTATGCATCTCAAGTAACTTTTTCTAACAAAACTTTTTTGATTTCAGTGATGAAATTGTCTCACGAAAGAGGACTCGTGTGCAATACCCGCCAACACCCAGAGCCCGCCCAGCGACAGCCGGTTCTACTGGACGTCTCCCGGAGGTGAGACCAATGGGAGAGGTACCTTTCCCACCACCCCGTAATGCTCAGCCTGTTCCCCATCAGGTTGTTTTGATTGTAAGTGTTCTTGTGTAACTAGCTATATGTACGCCAGACCACGTCTCGCGTAACAGGCTTCGCGATATCTCACGAAACACTGTTACGCTGCGACGCGCCTGGCGCACATATAGCTAGGCCTGCGG
>NW_026268109.1:9330-10866 GCF_000697945.3 Frankliniella occidentalis | reverse complement strand
ACTAATGTGAGAAAACAGAACTGACCTTTAAACTATTTTGTGGGATGAGGAAGGCGTTCGTGTTTCAAACAGTTGGAATCGTGGCTGAACCCCGATAAAGTTGTGTCATGCGAACTAACGAAGTAGGCATGTCACATCGATAAGACTAAGTAAATATATGGGTACATGTCAGAAAACTGTACACTTTCCCTGGTCGATTTTCGCGAAAAGTTATTTTTTAGCTGAAAGGGCTAGGTCATGACACTGGCATAAATATGGATCTAATAGTCGACAAGGTATCTAAAAGTGCATGTCGCGACTAATTTTCCCTACTTTTCTCATGAAAACGGCATAATTTTGCTACCTTCACTAGAGGATTCGTGTCCAGAGGGCTAATGATCGTCTGCTCTGTTTGGTTGAGTTACAGTTACCGCATTGAGTTACCGTCTCGGTGGTGGGGAAGGAGTGACTGTTTTGAGCGTAATATCGTTTGCTACTACTCACTACTCATGTGTTAGTACTTATCGTTCTGCGGTTACCTTTGAATTTATGTCGCTTACGCGCTTGAGAAGACGAGACGTCATGCCTCGACTCGTGAAAACCGAAGTTGCAGCCGAATCCAATGAGAAAACGAATGTGAATGTGACTAAATATCCAAGGGGGACGATGAAAAGCATGACTCGACTCTAGCGTATATTTCGTGTAATTAATTTTTGTTGTCGTGTTGTTTTGTATTGTGAAGTGAGCTACGTTAATACATTCAACATTTTATGCCCTTTGACTGCGATCTTATTGTGTACTGTGACATACACTTTTTGTTTTCTCTTATTGGTGGTAAACATTTCCCAAAGAAAGGTTAGGTTGCGTTGTTACAATTTTCAAAGAGTCCACGTTTAATTACTCATTTCCCCTTTGCTGTTTTCCTATGACTACTACGCATGTGAGTAATCTGCGGAATATTTTGAGATATTGTCTTGCCGTATGTTTTTAGCCCACTCTTTTGCTTAAAAGCTATACAAGCGGGCTTATGCCATCGCCTCTGTGTTCGTCTGTCTGTCTGTCCGTTTCCCAAGAAGGACGTGAGCTAAAGGTTTGAAATTTTCAGGGTATTATTGTTGTCACTTCTGGTCAACGAAACGGTTTGTGCAAATCCTGGCAACCACCCCTGAGTGAGTCTGAGGGGGTAACAAAGAAATAGGGGTGCGAAAGCGCAACCCGCCCACACGGCTGCTGACTGGGTTGCCTACCTGCCAGTGGCTTTCGTGCGCGTCGAGCGTCCGCTTGGCTTGGCTCGGCTTGCCACGCTTAAGGCATGCAGGGAGTGCGGCCAGAGGCTCTACAACCAGGGTGAGCACCTCGTAGTCTTCACCCTGGTCCAGCACATGAAGGCCCTGGCGTTGGAGGGATCGCAGCCATGCCTTGGCTGTGTGCACGGCGAGGAGGGAGGGGAGCGCGGTCCCCCGACCCTAGTCAGCCGGCAATAGAGCTCCGTCTCAGGTCGACGCGATGCTCGGCGGGGTGTCGCGGGGGTGCGGCGGGGGAGGGGAAGGGTTCCCG
>NW_026268109.1:0-252 GCF_000697945.3 Frankliniella occidentalis | reverse complement strand
GCGCGGGCAGCGCTGCGTTCGAACAATGCCGTTCGGCGGGCTCCGTCGGGCAAGCGCTTCTTGTGCGCTCTGATGCATGTGGTTCAAATCATTGCCCATGTCGTGGCCATCCTGAGCGTAGTAGTAGCGCCAAAAAGGGGGTGGGGGCTTTGCAAGTATTGTGCCCTGTAATGAGGTCAAAAACTTAGATCAGTAACAAATATATTACTACATCTCAACTGTAATTTCCCTCATTTCATGTCTGGTATTCAC
>NW_026268108.1:25193-25741 GCF_000697945.3 Frankliniella occidentalis | reverse complement strand
GGTAATGCGCCGGCGACGACTGCCGATAATGTTGCCCGCCAAACGAGCAGGAACGGTTACGAATGGGAGCCCATCACCGACTATAGCGAGCTGCTCGTGTAAATTATGATGGCAGTATGGCAGTACTTACAGGTGGACAACTTTTAGTCCATCGGAAATGAGGAGCCCTGTTTGCCACAATGAGGCTTGCCATTCTTTTCCAATCGGATAACAAAGAAGCAAGTAAGTGGTGTTCGCGCTCTATAGGGCAGCTTCGTTAGAGTGACGTCATTCATGGCTGCCTGCACCGGGGACGTCGGGTACCGGTTCACCGACCTCTGACCCCTATACGCCTCTTCTCCTGCCCCTTTGGATTACCTGACGGGAGGGGGGTGATATTATCCCCCGGAGGACTCTAGCAACAGGTCCAAATGAGCGGCCCTCGTCGCACCGCCGCCGCGGGACACGACAGTCCCCTCTGGTGTCCTCGCACCGGGAGCGACTTCTGCTGTCCTCGCGGAGACTCAACTTGTAAGGACTCCGGCCTTAAAGTAGCTCCCCCGACGTGG
>NW_026268108.1:16973-17767 GCF_000697945.3 Frankliniella occidentalis | reverse complement strand
GGCGGGTTGCCTACTCCCACGGGGCTATAAGGAGCAGCGAGTATAGGCAAACCCGCCCGCACGCGTGCATGCGCTACAGTATAACTACGAAAGTGCGCGGCGTGAGTCAGCCACCAGGTATATTTAGGTCACCACTATCTATACTATGACACAGCTCCTGTGCTATCACTTCCTTCTCCTTTATGTCCGGTATGACGGGGACCAACGAGCCGCGCACACGGTATCTTTGAGATTGACTTGACTTGACTAACCGTGAGGCCACCCCACCCGACCCGTGGCCCAAGGTTTTTCGGTCCGACCAGGAGTGAGGCAAATTTTTCAAAGGGTCTTACTCGAAAAGTAATAATGGATTGGTTATTTGTCACGTCACACAGCGACTGAGCCATCACTCCCGTCTTCGTCAGCACATCGGCCGATACGCCCGCAGAACGTCGCACGCAGTACTACACAGTACATAGTGGTCGTGGGCGGGGCCGGTGACGGCGTGGTGACCCGCGGTCGCGGTGTAAATCAGAGCCCAGCCCACGGCCCGGCGCGCCTTCCCCCGCACGGGGGAGGTCAGCTGTAATATCACTTAACGGGGCCGGCCGGTCGTAAGGATTAGGGCGGTCGTTCCACGATACTGCAGTACTTGGGCGTGAACTGGGCTGCTCGTCAGCCACAAGAGCCATACGACAGTAAAGGCGGGGACGGGCGACCACAGTGTGGCCACAGTGTGGCCACGCCGAGCTGGAGAGACGACAACGTCATCCTCACCGCGACACAGCAGGCTGCTGAGGCCAGAAAGGAACCCG
>NW_026268108.1:10892-11548 GCF_000697945.3 Frankliniella occidentalis | reverse complement strand
GGGGGCGCTGACCACAGTCACCGCTAGGCCGACACGACGAGGCAGCAGAGTGCACATCACGCGCCCAGCACGAAGTGTCGAGGATCATCATCATCATCATCACCAACTACTACAGTATTGCTCTCAAAAACAGAAAACCTACCCGATTAATCGTTCCAAAGGCAGGGTAGATCCTTCTGGAATGTGGTTATTAGCAGGTCGCTGGTTGGCCTCGCGGGTCCCCTCCCGCCCCTACACGGATGCTGCACCGCATGCAGGCGTGCGTGCGGGTTGCCTATTCGCCCTCACACGGGGTCGTGAGGTGAGGCAACGCGGTGAGAAACACGTTACAATTAGGCATACAAGGCCGCACGACGCGTGCACGAAGGCACAGAGCATAACCGTAGAAGATTAGTCATCCGGTAAATTGTGAGCTACGAGAATCGTAGATTTTCTTCAAAACGAGAAAACAACTTTTATCCCCGGAAGAAAGGTGGTAAGTTATCAGGTATTCTCAAATTTAAATACTTTGCTTGGAAACACATAGCTATTAATCGATGTAAACTTTTTCACGCTAGGTTAGATTGAGCAAGGCGTTCCAGAGGATGATCGGGGCGCACGTGGGTACGTGCGAGCGCATCGCGCGGCTGGCGCATCACCGCGCCGCTATTCGCACG
>NW_026268108.1:9772-10059 GCF_000697945.3 Frankliniella occidentalis | reverse complement strand
AAGCAGTATGGATAAAAGTGATGACCTTTTAATCTCACGGTGGCTTTTGTGATGTGCTCCGCGGCGTAATGCCGTTTCGTGAAAAGCGTCATAATCGCGACTGACTGACTGGCTGTGAGCGAAAAGGTCGCACAACAAACACCGCACCGCTGAAAGAGCTTGAAGAGGCGCACAAATGCTAAATGAGCTCCACGCAGCGCAGCGCCTCGGTGCGCAGGCGCATAAAAGTGTCGTGAGCGGTCGGTTATTTACATCTTTGTCATCCTCGTGATGGCGGGGCGGGGGGG
>NW_026268108.1:3734-4492 GCF_000697945.3 Frankliniella occidentalis | reverse complement strand
GGAGGGGAAGGGGTGGGGGGCAGTGCGACGGGCATATGATCCGCTTCCGCATTCCCGCCTGCAGCATGACGATACGGCGCCCCCATCATGGCCGTGGTGGTTGTGGTTCTGAGAGGGTTTCTGCGCCCTGCTGTATTGTGTACAGCCGGCCCCTCCAAGCTGCCCCCGGTCCTCTGCTCGGCTCGGGGCAGGTGCGCCCGGGTGCGCCCGAGGTGCGCGCCGCCCTGCATGGTGGGCTCGATCAGCGGCCTGTCCCGTGGGTTGATTGCCGTCGGGACGGGTCGGGCCCGGCGCGTGCTGCGGTCCCCTGTGATTGCCTCCCTACCCTACACCCCTCGGGCGCCGCGCCACGCCGCGCCACCCCGATCACACACATCCGCAATTCGCGGAAAACGGGATCAGCAGTCTGACGATGATGATGAGGCGGTGCATCGAGCGGCGAGCACGCGCGGGACGGGGCTGGGGGGCGAGGTCTGGTGCACCGAGTGCAGCGCGGCGCGGCCCGAGCAGGCCGGCGCCTCCTGCAGTTCCCCTAGCCATCCTTTGCAGGCCCTGCAGGCGCTGCAGGCGCCGTCCTGGATAGATGGCCAGATGGAACCCTCTCGGCCCCACTGGGTCACACTACTGCCACTCGGCCTGCTTCTGTTGCAGCCGGGGAGCGCGGGGCGGGGCGGGGCGGGGCGGGGCGGGGTCCAAACCGCCGCCGTCACCCGGCGCGGCGTGTGGGTCTAAACCATGTATCGATTCGCTGCAACGCC
>NW_026268108.1:1394-2344 GCF_000697945.3 Frankliniella occidentalis | reverse complement strand
GGGGTTGGGCGGGGAAGGGCAAGCTCGGGCCAGAGCGGATGGGATATCGAGTTACTGCAGGTCAGGCGGAGCGAGCAGAGTGAGCTGCGCCGGGCTGCTCGACCCCCAGCGACGCGACGCGTCCGCCGCTCTCCTCTCACAAACCCCCAAAACCCCCGTAGCTCACGGGGTCGGCCTATCAGTTGCGTCCGCGGCCGTGCCGTATCTCGCCGCTGCGCGCCGCGGAGATACGACGGTGTCCGCGGTACGTGCCGAGGTCAGCGACAACCAGATCAGGCGGAGGAGCCGTCCTGTGCTCCTCCTGGACAGCGGCGGCGGCGGCGGCGGGGGCCGAGTGCCGAGTCAGGGGGCGGCAGCAGCGGCTTCCGGCCTTGGCATGGCTCCCCCCGGCACATGCGCCCGGAGGGAAGGGTTGCTGCACCTCACAGGCTGCCGAGCGCCCCCTGCCCTGGAGGAAGACTATCGACAACTTGAACGCAAAAATTATTGAACGACAACAGTCGAGTCCATCGCGGTGCATCTAGTTGCGCAACCACACAGCGGCCCGCTGGCTCTGGAGGAGTAGTGGACGGGGCAGGGCCGGGCCGGGCAGGAGAGATAAGGCTGATGTGCGGAGGCTAGTAGAGGCGCGGCCGCGCGACCCGGCCCGGCGGCGCGGTCTGGTCCGGCGAGGATCGCACCCGTGCTGCTGACTCACGCGCGTCACCCCACGATGGGACCCCAATCAAGACACGCAGTCAGCACACACTCACACTCGCACACGCACACACTCACGCACACACGCACACATTCAGGACACTGTGGTGACCACACCCTTTCAAGCAGCCACGGCACGGCCAGCGCGGCATGCAGAAGAACTATGCGACACCCTACAACTGCATCGCGTTCCGGAGTTGATGAGAACGGCCGGCTACATTCCCTCTGCCCCTCCTCCTCTTTGCTCCCCCCCC
>NW_026268108.1:0-1344 GCF_000697945.3 Frankliniella occidentalis | reverse complement strand
CCCGCGTGTTACGGATGGTTATGGTTTCCAGGAGAGTGGTTTGCGTTGAGGGGGGCTTGGCGAGGGTGTGGCGTGGCGAGGCGTGGCGTGGCGTGGCCAGGCGCGCGGGCACATTGGACACGGAAAGCGCGGCGAGGTGCGAGGAAGGCCGCTCCCCGTAAGGTACAAGGGAAGCAGAGGGGCGCCGAGGGACCGCTGGGGACCGCAGGGGACGGGACAGGTGGCTGAATATGAATTCGCCCCTCTTACCGGTCGAGTGCGCACAAGCCGGGCACCAGTCGGATTGTGCCTGTGCCCTCTGAGTGCTCCGGGCGACGATATCGACACGGCCTTAAAATACACACCGAGGCTGCCCTTACCTGTGCCGAGTCCTTGTAATCCACATCCAGCATCTCCGCGAGCTGCGGGTTGTCTCTGGGGGCTTCCGCACTCTTGTCCACCTCTTCGGACTCGTCGTCCTCGTCGGCGTCCTCGTCGAAATCGTCGCCGTCCTCGTCGTCGTCCTTGTCGTCCTCGTCAGCGTCCGAGTCGAGGTCCTCGTCCAGGTCGTCGTCGTCCTCGAAGTGCGGCTTCCGTTTGGGTTCCGGGGCCCTGCTCGGCGCCGTGCCCCGGTGCGCGTGCTGCGCATGCTGCTTCCTGGGCGTGGCGGTGGTGGGGGCGTTCCTGGCGTTGGCGTCCGGGAGGACGTCCCCGCGCTCGTACTCCTCGACGACCTTCCTCAGCTCCTCCTGCGCGAGCTGGTTCTCGCGGTCCTCGCCCTTGTGCCGCCCCCAGTAGTTGCCATGCGAGGAGGCCGCCGAGCTCCTCGTGGACTCGAGTCCGTTCAGAGTGTCCAGGCGGTTAATGAGCACGTCCAGGCTGGAGCCGCCGACGGGAGCGTCCTGGCCGTGGTGGCGCAGGGGGTGCCGCGTCCTGGAGCTCACGTCGTCGCCGACCCCGGCGTCGTGATCCCAACGTGACGACCCGCCTCTGTTGTGGTGCGCGGCGCGTGCGGACGCCAGCAGGACGCCGACGACGAGGAAGATGGAGGGGTGCATGGTGAGCGGCAGAAGTCCGCCCTCGCGGGGGTGTTCGGAATCCCCAAACTCTCTGCAGGACACTGGTCACACTCGACACCACGCGCGCCGGGCTGAGCGCCGGGCTTGATACACACGCGCGGCGATATCACGCCGCCGGTTCCTTCGGCACCGCGTTACTCCGCGGTCACGGCGAGAATTCGGCGGTGCGTGTACGATGACGGAACTCGACTGAGCGCGGCCGCTGCGCTGTGCGCCGCTCCGTTCCGTTGAGCTCGCACTGAGGACTGAGTGTGTCCCTCCCTCCCTACCGCACCCGCCCCCCCCT
>NW_026268107.1:28538-29539 GCF_000697945.3 Frankliniella occidentalis | reverse complement strand
AACTGCAGCGGGGCGGGGCGGGTTGGGGCGAAAGAGGGGGAGAGAGAGAGAGAGAGAGAGAGAGAGAGAGAGAGAGAGAGAGAGAAATATAAAGATAGGGGTCTTATGAATCTGTGTGTGCCTGTGTATTTGTGTGTGAGTGCGTCTAAACAGTAACGGTTTTGTTTATGTTTTTCTTTTCAAAAAAAGCTTCTTGGTGGATATTTTTCCCTGGACGTCGTTTGTTTGCCCCGAGATTGGGCCCTGGGCATGAAACATTCGCGTGGGCCGTTAAGGTGGCCCCCCTATCCGTCTCTGCCGCCCCCGCCGGCCGGCGCGCTCCGTCTCTGTCGCCCTCATCGGCACCAGGTGGCCCTGGACCTGCTTACAGGTCGACGAGGCCCTCGGGGCCCGCCGTGCCCCCACCCCGCGACCCATCCCGCCCCACCCCGCCCCGCCCTGCTCAAGTGCACTTTGGCCGGTTGGCTTCGACGAGCCGGGGGAGGCTCACCGCTTTAGACCGCGGCGGGGCAGGGCGGGGCGCAAGTAGATGTGATCACAACGGCTGCCCTGGGAGCACGGGTCCGCCGCTGGATTATGGAGGTTGGCTTGAGTTAAGGTAGGTCGGACCCCCGTCGTATACGCTATCCCATAATCTCTCTCTACAACCCTCCGCCCCTCCCCCGCCTTCTTTACCCTGCTCGAGTGAAATAAACGCAAAAAATGTTTTTTTCGTCGTGATCGTGCTAGGGGACAAAAGAGAGAGGGTGCAGAAGTTGAAGAGATATGGGCAATAGGAGAGAGGTTGGGGAGGGGGCGTGGGCGCTGAGGTCAGAGGCCGGAACTTAGTGTCGTCCGATGGAAGCGGTGCCGCGGTGCTGGTATGGTATAGATCGGAAGGGGCCTGCCAGCCGATCCACGGCCAGCTCTGGGGGGCTGGTTCCCAGTGCCTCTGAAATGAATGAGCTGGAGTGAGAAGATACGCGCGAGTGAAGAAGAGAGCGAGACAGAGAGAGAGAGAG
>NW_026268107.1:25791-26238 GCF_000697945.3 Frankliniella occidentalis | reverse complement strand
CCACCCCGCCCCGCTATTCCTACATCCGTCTCTCTCTCATTTTCATCCCGGCTCTCATATTACCTGTGGGAATGGCGCGGCCCGGGCCCAGGCTTTTGCTCAGCTCGTTACAATTCAAGCCCTGCACCTCCATCAGCGGGAGTTGGATTTGTTATTCCCCGCGCTGCTTTTGATGCCGCGAGAGCTTGAAGGCTCCTTTCGAGAGCTCGAGGGGCCGAGTCGGTCGGTTGGTCGGAGTGCAGTGGTGGTGGTGGTTAGTCTGGCAGCAGCGACCCGAGCTGCAATTACTCAAGAAATCGATGAAAACGGCTCTCTAATTAATGTGGAAGTGTATGTCTCTCTGTTAATCGCATTTTATCGTGAGGTGCATGAAATTAATAAAACTTATTGTGATTGCTGAGCTTAACTTGAACTTGAAATTAAACTTTAACTTTAAATGCTCAGCTC
>NW_026268107.1:17640-18576 GCF_000697945.3 Frankliniella occidentalis | reverse complement strand
GGGGATTGCTTGTCCTGACAGCTTGGTTGTGTGTGTAGGTACAGGATGCGTGTTGTGTTTTTTTACCATTATCCTATAGTAATTTCCCATTACTCGCTGTCGAACACACTAAGAAATATTTTCTTTGGGGCACAAAACGTTTGTTCGCTGTGAAAAAAGTAGAAATGTTTTCAGGAAAATTTTCCTTGACGCAAGTTGTAAAATTACAATTTGCAATCGTAAAAATACATGCAGTATGGTATCGACTTCAAATCCCTTGGCGAGTATAAAATGTGCTGTTGTAAGTTTACAATTTAAATTATAATTCGAGTTTACAATTTTTTTTGTAAATTTACGACGATATTTTTCACAGTGTCTACTCTGTCAATCAAATAATAATGGGTACATCTTTGAAAATGCTAGTCCGATATCCTGCACCTAGGAGAGCGAGATCAGTGAAAAAATATATCGCTTGCATGAGAATTTCCAATTATGACTCAATTTGAGTCATAATTTGCGGTCCTCATCCAAAGGTAGTAAAGTTCCTCACTGCAATTAGGCGAGGTCTGGAAAATCTTACTTCTTCAGATTGAGGATTCGGTGCATATGACTCAAGGAGGGTGTGAGCCTGATTAGTCATAGTTCTGATTGAGGGAGGGAAATTTGTCTCAATCATTTCGAGCACGGCACCTCACTCATAGTTTTTCAGTGATTGCCCACATCAAAGATAGTATAGTAATTTTTAGCAGTGTGATGAATGACTCCTCTCTGCTTGTCTCGAGCAAAACACGGTGTAGTAAATGACATTGCCCCTTCTCTGTTCCCAAATAACCTCCCGAGGCAACCAAATACAGAGGTACCAGCTTGGCGCTATCTCCCCAACGAGGACGAGGAATACCCCTCTGCTTATTTGGTCTTTTATTCCCTTTTCAAATAATGTTCTCTGTCTCTCCCTCC
>NW_026268107.1:10893-12400 GCF_000697945.3 Frankliniella occidentalis | reverse complement strand
GGGGGGGGGGAGTTTCAGGAAATAGAGGGGAGAAGAAGGGGGTTGGGCATAGAGCATACCCTACCTCAGATCGCAAAGACGGTTGGAAATGGGCATCTACCATCAGACACACGCCACGCCACACTCACACAAATACATATACTGTACATGTCACATTTCCTTTCCAAGAGGTTCAAGAAACTCGTACCTCTGGGCGGTGGTTCCCGTATGGCTTGTTAAAGCATAATTTATTTTTGTCATATTTTCGTCATTTATGATATGACAAACCAGTCACAAACCAACCACCATTAAAACTCAAAATAACGACGAAATAAATGACGAAATAAATTCGTGTGTCGATTCGGCTTTGTCATTATGACGTGTTTGTTTCGTCATTTATTTGTGCTGAAATCGGTCAATTTCACGACAAATTAATGACGAATTAATCTCGAAACAATGACAAGTCGTGAAATTGACCGATTTCAGCACAAATAAATGACGAAACAAACATGTCATAATGAAAAAGCCGAATCGACTCACACGAATTTATTTCGTCATTTATTTCGTCGTTATTTTGAGTTTTAATGGTAATTGGTTTGTGATTGGTTTGTCATATCATAAATGACGAAAATATGACAAAATTATGCTTTAACAGACCATACGGGAATTCCTCTCTTTTCCTCGTCGCCATCGCATCGCGAACACACGGGCCCATTTTAGTCAACGCGTGCGCATGGCAAGAATACAAAACAAGAAAGAACCAAGAGGAAATTTTAATTTTAAAAATTTGTTGTTTTCTTATCTTTACTGCCCGTTGTACGACGTACGCGTGCGTCGTCCCATCCCAACTAACTTCAAAGCAGATCCCTTTGTGAAACCAGCCCAGCCCGGTCCAGTGCAGTATCCACGCTGCCTCTCTCTCTCCTCCTCTCTCCCTCTCTCCCTCTTTCCCTCTCTCCATCTCTCCATCTCTCCCTCTTTCCCTCTCTCCCTCCCTCGCTCTCTCACCTGCCTTTCTCTCTCACGCTCACTCTCACTCTCTCGTGGGTGACGAAGACAAAGGACGCGCGGGGAGCAGCGTTCCTGAGGTTGAGCGCTAGAGGGAGCGGGGGTGATGAAGGGGGGGGGGGGAGCCCTGTCGGCGGGCGGGACAGCCAGTATGGAATGGAGGCAGTATCTTCTCATTAGAACGACGTGAGGAGACTTGCGGCCAGCGACTCGGGGAAGGAGGGAGAGCGAACGAGCGAGCGAGAGAAAAAGGGGGGGGGGGGACGAAGAGGGGATGTGGTATGTACCGTAGTTGGCTGGCGTCATATTTGGCGCGATTCCAGTGTTCGCAATATCCTCCCACCCTTCCGCCACCTTCCTTCTCATACCATCATCGTGGTCATCAGTGTCTTGCGGGGCGTTGGGGTGTCCTATAAGATGGCGAGGGAAAGGGGAGAGAGAGTCGCAGACAGACAGACAGACAGAAGGGAGAGAAAGATGGGGGGGGGAGTTTCAGGAAATAGAGGGGAGAAGAAGGGGG
>NW_026268107.1:10446-10843 GCF_000697945.3 Frankliniella occidentalis | reverse complement strand
ACTCTCACTCCCACGCACTCGCCTCGCGTGCGCGCGCGCGCGCAATTAAATATGCCTGACTTTATCAGCAATCCCTTCTCCGCAGCGCGCGCGCGCGCTCGCGCACCCACACACGCACGCGACACACACACACTCACACACACACCTACACACACACACACACACACACACACACACACGCGCGCGCGCTCGCGCGACTGGAATGGCTGTGTAAAACTGATATGAGAGGGATGGTCTTGCTAATCCCGCCCCGCCCGTCCCCGTACCCCGTTCTGCTTCGACTTTTTTTCCCGCGCGCACGTCAGCCTTTTGCGGTGGCGGCGGCACGTTGATAAAAGGGCCGCGGGCTCCTCGTCTGTCTCTGTCGCCATAGCCCGTCCTCCTCCCCCTTCTGTTG
>NW_026268107.1:2435-4286 GCF_000697945.3 Frankliniella occidentalis | reverse complement strand
CTCCCTCCCTCTCCCTCTCCCTCTCTCTCTCCTCTCCCTCTCTCCCCCCACTCCAGCTCGTCTCTTGCCCCTTGCTGGTCTGGCCTCTGGGAAATTATATCGTAATTGGAAGTGGGGTCCTCTGCTCGACCAGCGATCAAACCTCAAAGCCTTGTTATCCTTTATTCCTTCTCTTTCTCCCTTCCTCCGATCTCCTTCCGGATCCGGTCCCGGTCTTCCAGCTCGCCCAGCCAGCGCCATCGCCGGCCGTGGACGCTATTGCGCCAGGTCACGGGTTCCAATTCACTTCACAATCGTTGTAGTTTTTAAACGGACACGTTTCTGCCAGACAGTAGGAGGGAGGAGGGCGACACGGTTCAACACCACCTGTTGAGCAGCTCCGCACCAACGGCCGGGTACCAGAGCAACAATAGACACCTCGCTCACTGAGTACTCGGCTCGCCGCGCGCGCTGCCCAGCGCCCGCGCCAATAATTGTGTTCAATTATAAAAGTAATAATTAGTAGTCTAATTCACAAAAATATCACGCAAAAAGACACATTAAGAACAAGAACAATGCAGCGAGCAGGCATCAGATGCCTACATGGCGTCCGAAAGCGGATTGTGCGAATGAGAGAGAGCTATGGCGCAGTGCGAGCTCCTCACTCGCATTATCGCTTTCCGACCCCCGATTTCGGTGCCTGCATGCAAGGCTCGTATATATATATAGCACATGTATATAGCACATGTATAGTAGATGCATCTACTCACAATCCTGTGCAGTAATATGACATTTTTCTTTTATTCAAAAAAAAAAATTGCTCGAAACTGTAGAAGAGAATTTTCTTAACTACGGGTCCGTTTATGGTAAAGAAGAATCGTTAACGTTTTTTTCCCTCTTTACCTAACTGGGATGGTGGCGTGCATATTGGCTTGTCATAGACCATCCAAACTCGTTCGAGTAGGGTGCTCGGTGGGGGGGAGGGGAGGGGTGTGGGGTGAGAAGAACAGCCACCGATATCGAACGTGTTCTCTCTCGCTGCGCCGGAAGGTGTTTTTAGGCTGTTGCTATCCATCACTTCGCCCCCACCCTCCCTTCCTCATACCCCTGTCTCGTCGGGCAAAACTAGTCGAGATTTTCCCCCCTGCAAGTTGTTACCCTAAGGATGTTGAAACATACGCGCAGGGCGGGCAGTGTCAGTTAAGACTGGCCCCGTTCCGCACCTTGCGTTCCCCCGACCACCGCGCCGACCGGCGCCGACCCGTCTAGGCCCGATTGAAACACCGACACAAATCACAAAGTTCGATTTGCGGATCACAGACCATATTTCTCTTTGGCGGAAACATGGCCGGTGCGGAACGTGTCCGTCCGTGCCTGGGCGCGGGAGGGCGTGCGTGCAGGAGAGGGGGGAGGTGGCAGTAGTGGTGGAGAGGGTCCTGTTGGTGGCCAGGGCGTCGCGTCGGTCAGGGGAGCTGGCGCGCGGAGAGCTCCGAAGGTCCTTTGTCCTCCCTCCTCCACCCTCTCACACTACGTGCAGCGGACGCGCTTTGCTCCAGCCCAGTCTGACCGCCCAGCTATCTCAGCCACGGGGGTCAGTCAGTGGCAAGCTCAGCTTTTGATTTTGAGCGGGTATCGCGTATCCCTCACGCCACCTGCAGCCGACACACGTTCACCGACGGCCAGGCGCGCTGCCGCTCCGACAACGACCATTCCGCTTTATGAGCGATCGGTGCAAACAGCAGCAGCGGTCAACAATAACGGGGAGGCCATCATCCCCTCACCTCCCTCCAGCCTAGCGGGGGCGCTCATGTGGGCTGCTCCCTGCTCCCCTACCCGTCATTATCGCAACAATTACTCTCAGACAATCGGGCG
>NW_026268107.1:0-810 GCF_000697945.3 Frankliniella occidentalis | reverse complement strand
CCCCCCCCTCCCCGCTGTGGTGGTATAGAGAGAAGTGCTTCCATGCATTTTAAGCAGCAGTCTCGGTATCAGTACGGCGAGGCCGTGCAGTGCGACGTGCACGGCCCACACCACAGTGACGGGGCGGTGTACGAGCTCCAGGCGAGCCCAGCGGCCGCGTGTATCCTGGCCGCTTTCCCTCTTACACGCCCCCTTGTGGACCGCCTTCCACTTGCGCAATTTGAGCCCCCCGCCCGCTCATAAATAAAGATGCTCTCGGCTGCGGAGAAGCGACGCCACGCCCTGCGGGGGAGGCTGGGCTGGACCGCCGCGATAGAGTCGTCCCGCAACGTACGTGGCGGAGGGACTTTCAGTACAGTATTTATGTGGTGATCGGGAGGTGGGGTGGTTAAGGTTTGCAAATAAATGGTCAAAAAGAGTAAGTGGGTTGGACTTCAACATGCAGGTTTCTTTTCTGTGTTCCAATTTAGGTTATGAAAACAGCTACAGCCAGTTGTAAAATGCTTTGTCTACCGGCCGGCCGGCGAGCTCGCGCGAGCTCGGAAGGTTGTAAACCCCCTTTCGTAAGCAGGGACTGCCACAAAATTGCAGCTTAGATCGGGGCAGCTTAGATCGGGGCAATACTGTAATGGCTGTACAGATAGACTCTTAGAAAATGTAGGTGAGGATAACAGCTAGTGAATCTGAGGTTTTCCCAACGGAGGAGAGGAAAGCGCCTGGTGGGTAGGCAATAGCATGCAGGCGTCCTGAGCGGGGTGCCTACCCTGCAGTTCACAGGGGTCTGGCTAGTCTTTGGGTTGAGCAGTCGGC
>NW_026268106.1:19905-20774 GCF_000697945.3 Frankliniella occidentalis | reverse complement strand
TATTCCACTGCGACACCGGCGGTGAGAGGGGCGGACGCCGCCTTTGTGGCACGTCCTCGGACCCTCGTCAAGCAGCGGACACCCCTTGTGCTGCACTCGTGCGGCATGTGCGCAACACGTGATTTGTAGAAATCAAAGAAAGGCCGTGACCGAGGGGTGTGGAACTGGACACAATATGTGTACATCGGGAAAAACAATCAGAAACAATCAGACACAATCACACACAATCGGACACAATCACACACAATCGGACACAATCATTACACAATTTTTAAAATTATGTCCCAATATTGACTTAACATTGTGAAACAATCAGTGACAATCAGAGACACAATCATACACAATCACACACAATCTGAAACGATGATTGTCTAGACACAATCATGTGTACAGTTTTCAAGCAGGTTGGCTTGGAAGCCTGGAAATCAGGACGGTCGCCAGAGCCGTATTGCTTTCCAAGCAGGCCGCCTCGGACTGCTTGGAAACCAAGCAAATTTGCTTGGAAAACCGGCAGTTGGAGCCGGCCGTCTTGGAATCCGGGACGCGCGCGCAGCCCTGACGCCTGTCGGGTCGGGGTAGGCAACCCGCTAACAGCCGTGTGGGTGGTTTTCTGGCCTATTCACAGGCTGAGTGAGGTGGCCGGGAGGGGGGGAGGGGCGTTTGGGGAGGAGGAGGAGTGGACGCACGCACACAGTGTTTTAAAACCGTCTCCTAGTAGGGCCATATTCGTGTTTGCTAGGACCAATGGAACGAATCTAGGACCAGTCCCAGAAAAAGGGGCAAAACCGAGGGGTGGACCACTCGATTATTCCATGTACACAATGAAAAATATTCCAACAGTATTCCGAATATTCCAAGATATTCCAAGA
>NW_026268106.1:18642-19285 GCF_000697945.3 Frankliniella occidentalis | reverse complement strand
GTACCACCAAGGAACGGGTACTTTCGCTGCGTCAAAATCAAGGAAATCGTCGTTATCACCGTACTTTGCTCGTTTTCCAGGGGCCCTGGAGCCGAGACCTTGCTGGAACAAATTCTGCCACTCTCAGGACTTTTAGTGGACTACTAGTAGAATACTTGGTGACCGTGTGGGATTTTGTTCCAGCAAGGATTTCTGCTTGGCTGGCTCCAAAATGGGACGATGGGGGAAATGACAAAATTCTAAATAGATCAAAATTGACTTACAATTCTTACTCTTTTTGAAACCTGTAGTTTTCAAGCTCAGCCGACCCGAACGTGGACAGATTTTTCACCTAAGACAAATTTTAACACCAACCCGAGCTGGCAAGAGCTTTAGTCAGGATTTTTAATTCGTTTCCGCCACGCCACGCCCCCTGCTGGACCGCTAGGCTGGACGACATCCGAGTCGAGGGTCGAGCTGGACCGGTAAAGCGCAACCCAGGTCCACTGTTAAAAAAAAAGTTGGAAATTCACAGCAAATCTGTTGTGAAAAAAGTTGCCAGAACTCTTCGGGAAATTACAACTGTCCTCTGTATTCAAAATTGACTGACTTCAAAAATGTGGTCGACTGGCCGACAAATATTTTACTTTGAGACAGCAAAAGG
>NW_026268106.1:18209-18592 GCF_000697945.3 Frankliniella occidentalis | reverse complement strand
CGACTGGTTTGCCAAAGCCAAAACAGCCTTTCAACAGACGCGCTAGTTAGCACTAGTAAATCGAAGCTAAAGAGAGTCAGATTTGGCCTACGACTATTAGACGTTCTCCTAGAAAGATTCCTCTAAAACATTGTGGGGTGGAGTCAGTGGGGTCGGGGTGTCGCTTTAAAGTACATTAAAGTGGTAAGCAAGTGGTAAGCAAGTGGCAAGGAAGTGGCATTCAGGATCTGAAGTGGCAAAGATGTTGAAATTGTACACTATGTTGAGACTGCGGTTGTGTAAGTTCCACAAGTCCCCAGCAGGGGCTCTTAAACCTTACTTTTCAAAAATGACAAGTGTGTACATTTATCGCCTCCGAAACAGGCAATTGCCTAGGCATAGCG
>NW_026268106.1:12606-13759 GCF_000697945.3 Frankliniella occidentalis | reverse complement strand
CCCCCCTCGCCGTCACAACACACTCGTGTGAATTACTATTAGTTATTACGTATTCGTACATTATGCGTTCTGCAGCTGTAGTTGTACAAATGTGCGCAGGGTGAATGGTTAATGTCAAGTGACAACAACGATTTAATAACAATATAAGTTTATTTAATACACTGATGCTACAGAACTACACACAAACACATACACGCGCACGCGCGTCGGCGCTCGGACAGCATTTTTAACTTGAGCCCTCGATCAATTCTGCAACAAAAATACAAGGCTAGTATTTACATAGTACCGTGTGTCAAGGCAAATACTCACCAGTGGAGCCAGTGGCCTATGCTCGACTCGGTGGGCGCAGGGCTAGTACGGCGAGCTTCTAGAGAGGGTTACAGTGGATGGACGACTCGCTCCGGGCCGGGTCAGATGTCAACCGCGCCCCGCCACGCCACAGACCGCCCGTCGACGCGGAGTAGTGCCATCTACCGAGAGCCGTCCCAAAACGTCATTGGCGCGAACCACAAGGGTCGCCATGATGGGTGCGGGCGCCCAAGACGTTCCCCGGTGACCTCGGACAGCTTCACGCGCACGTCGGCGCGTGTGCGCACCAACGCAAAGCAGGCCGGCAACTAGGACGCAAGGCAAAATTACTTGGGTCAGAGCGGGCGCGACTGCCCTCATCGTCGTCGTGACGAGAACAGGGACGGGGGGTCGGACAGGCATAGCCGGCAACACATCCCGCGGAACGCGCGCTCGGCGCCTCCAACTAGTGCGCAAGCCTGAACAAACGGGACTTCCCGCATTTTGCCAGACTCGCATCGGCCAGCCGGGCGGTGGCGGCGTGTCAGGCGAGTCGGCCGAGGCCGCGGGAACTCCCCGGTGCGCCGGCGAGCGCGCCGCGCCGCGAGCACGCCCTCAAGTCCGCCGTTGTGGTGAACCAAAGTGGGAGTTGCGCGACGTTCGGCCCTTGCCCACAGCGAACGCGTCGTGCTCGCGGGTCGCCACAGGGGCGCCCAAACGATTTCGCCGAGGTGGGTCAGAGTACGCTGACACCCTCCCTTTTCATCATCCTGACCTCCCCTTTCATTTTTTACTCGTTCTTTACCATCCCACTCCACCTTCGTGGTGGTAGGAAGAACGAGTATTGTTCTCAGTGCGGTGTCAC
>NW_026268106.1:5910-9381 GCF_000697945.3 Frankliniella occidentalis | reverse complement strand
CCGGGTGTGCGGACGGTGGTGGTCGCGGCAGCGCGACGCAAACCGGCTGTGCTGCCGCGCCCGCAGCATCCGTGGTGTAAACTCGGTATTACGAATAATTCGGAAATGAATACAAATTACTCGTAATGTTCAAATTATTCGTACCTAAGGGACATACGAGTAATTTGTATTCATTTCCGAATCAGGTAGTAGGAACAACATTTCCGCAGTCATTTTAACTTTTTTGTTTTTTGTTTTTTTGTTATATCGAAATGCGGTTTGCGCTGATCGATAGCTGTTGGTTTCCTCCATCCGACGCACTTCATAACTCGAAATTTTCAAATAACAGAGTTACGACGCTAGACGGAGGCCTGCTGAACTCCGTGTTTGCACCGAGCCCCCGGGAACTGCGTGTTTATACGGAGCCTTCACGAACTCCGTGTGTATACTGTAGGTTTCAAGTGTCGTTATGTAGCATTGTTGTAGTATAAAATTACTTTAAATGCATTTGAAACACCGCAATCAAGGGTTTTCAATGCGTAACTTGATCATACGCGCATACGCGTCGCTTCCGGGCGACGAACTTCTCATACTATTTCCGGAGATGTTCTTCTCTCGCCCTGGCAGGAACGGGACAGGTTTTGTTCAATCAATCGCAGCGCAACAGTGTTTCGTGAGATATCGCTAAGCCTGTTACGCGAGACGTGGTCTGGCGTACATCTACGTAGGACTCAAAACGAAAATCGCAGGTTGTTATGGGCATAGGGTGTCCCAGGCTATCTAAAACGGAAGTGAAAAAGCACAAACTCACTGATTTATCTGTTTCCGTCCGCCCAGTTTGAGAAAGTACCATGGCAGTTAGGTCCGATCCTAACCTCTCAAATATGGAGGGGAGCTCGAAACAGATCTGACAGTTTCTCATACCTGACAGGCCTCGGAGGCACGTGATAAGCTCGACCAATCAGAGCCATTACGGAAACAGAAAGGTCAGTGAGTTTGTTCTTTCCTACTTCCGTTTTAGATTGCCTGGAACACCCTATTCGTTCTTGAGTTATCGTGTAGACAAAGTTCTTTTCGACCAGTCGGAGTAATAGGCTTCGCTTATCGCCCAGCCAATAAGTTACAGGGCCCGGCTTTAAACCAACATTTATACTGGCTTTTGTGAATCTTTTTAGGGCTGCAGAACTACCATGGCAAGGTGGTGCGGAATCCCTCAGAAAACTGCTGTACCAATAGGGCACTCCGGGGCTCGATTAGACCGGAAGGAGAAGAACAAAAATCGTCGGGCCGGTCGGGCGCGGGGAGCAGCGGGGTACTGCCCCCACCCTGCCCCGCTCCTCCCCGTGACCGACGATTTTTGTTCTTCTCCTTCCGGTCTAGCCGAGCCCCGGAGTACCCTATTGGGATTTGATTTCGTTGTGGATGATGGTAATGACCAACTGGAGGCTTCACTGCGCCACAAGAGTGGCAATAAGGTTTGACGGTGCGTACCATAAATCAGTACCAGGGGTGGGAGAACAAGCATGTCATATTGGTTAGAGGTGTATCTAAGAGGGGAGAGACCATATACGAGGAGGACTCGTTTTTGTTGGTGGCAACTACTGGACACTCTGTATCCTTCACTTACTACACACCACACAATGATAAACTGGTAGACATGATTGACAATATACCCGCGGACAATGAGCTCTAAATCAGACACTATCGTGCTGTTCAATGGAAGCCAGTATCTACGAGACCCACACGCGCGGTCTTCCCCGATGAGGCTACGCTCGGGAAGGGTAGAATGTGCCTCGAGAGGGTACTGGTGGAGTCGCATTTGTCTGTGCAGCCGGAAGTTATCTGTGACGGGGGATACGAATCAGCATGGAGCATCATAGGCAAATGGGGCTACGATAATCTTAGGGCGTGGCTCCTGATGCCGGGCAAGATCTTAGACGAGTGGACGGACTGCACGTGTCCACGTTACACGCTAAGGGCACTTTTAACTTGGATATAACTAGGTAGATGTACGCCAGACCACGTCTCGCATAAGGCTTCGCGATACCTCACGAAACACTGTTACGCTGCGACGCGCCTGGCATACACCTAGCATGTGCAAAAAAGTTGTAAGAATGTTTAATTTTTGAGAATTGTGTCTCAACTTTTCTGCTCTAAACTCCTTGTCGATGACAATGAGAGATTTTACTTCATATCGGACCCTCTAAAACTGGTAATGAAGTTGGGGCGCAAAGACTTGGTCAAATATCAGCACTGTGAGGAGTACAGAGTCTCTTGCAAAGACTTGGTGTCGTAAAGCGCAGGTAAAGTAAAGGTCATAAAGCGCCACCAGTTCCTGCGCAAGTTCTAAGCCAATTTCACATCACCATACAGGCTCTATTAGGTTTACCATGATGAGAACTGAACCTTCCCTGCGTGGAGGTGCAATGGAACCAAGGTCCTGGGAAAATAAGGACCCCAGTTCATTTTTGAGGCGGGAGGGTAAGGGTGGTTTATCTTTGGGAAAATGTTCTTTTTGGCTGAGCGATTAGCGAAGCCTATTACTCCGTCTGGTCGGAAAAAACTTTATCTGTCTGTGTGTGTGTTACTCCGTCTGGTCGGAAGAAACTTTATCTGTGTGTCTGTCTGTGTATCTGTCCGCACGAAAACTCGAAAACGAATAGAGCGAGCGACCTGGGATTTTCAGGGTCGTTTTGTGTCATAATAAGACAGATCGAGTTCGAAGATGAGCATTCTGGCTCAAAAATTAGATTTGTAAAAAATCGATAACAACAGGTCCCAAAAATGACGTTTTTTAGCCCGCCCTTCTGCTTTTAAAAAGCATTAAAGCGGGCTTATGCAACCGCTCTCGTGTCTGTCTGTCTATCCGTCGTCCGTGTAAGAGAAAGGAGATGAGCTAGAGGTGTACAAATTTCAGGGTATCTTAGGGGTCACTCCTGGACAACGAAACGCCTGGTGCAAATCCTGGCAACCACCCCTAGGGGGGTGAAAGGGGGTAACAAAGGGGTTGGTCCATAGGGGTTGGTCCAAAAAGTAGGAAAAACATATTTTTTTATGGTCTCCTAAGCGGTAACTCGTGAAAGTAGAGCCCTTTGGGCGAAAATTTTGTCCGTTTGACTCTATCTTGCACTGTTTGGGCGCTAGAGTGCTTTTTTCGACGAAAATACGGCGAAAATGACCACGTTGAACATATAGACGTTCAAGGAGGCGTCCAATCGTAAAATGTCACAGGAAGTACCCCTCCAAAACAACACATTCTGAATCAGATCTTTCACTGCTTCGGCCCTACAGGTGGATATATAGAAAACAATGGCAAAAAGTCAGGTTTTATGACTGTTTGACAAACAATATACAACCCAAAAACTGCGCGGGTTCGTTATTTTTGGCTGAGCGATAACGAAGCCTATTACTCCAGTGATGATCAAAAAGTTTCGTGTCTGTCTGTCTGTGTGTGTGTCTGTCTGTTTGTCTGTAAACACGATAACTCGAGAA
>NW_026268106.1:2701-5209 GCF_000697945.3 Frankliniella occidentalis | reverse complement strand
TGAAATGGTCGGGCCTTCGGCCGGCAGGCCAAGCAGGCCCGGCCCCTGCCGAACGGAGTTGCCGGCGCAGCGAAGTGGGGCTGGCAACTCCGTTTGGCG
This sequence comes from Frankliniella occidentalis, assembly GCF_000697945.3. Taxonomy (NCBI): domain Eukaryota; kingdom Metazoa; phylum Arthropoda; class Insecta; order Thysanoptera; family Thripidae; genus Frankliniella; species Frankliniella occidentalis. Next base: position 5,110 of record NW_026268106.1, on the reverse strand, counting down.
GAAGGGCGGGCCTGCTTGTTAAACATATTTTTTTATGGTTCCCTAGGTAACTCATCAAAGTAGAGCCCTTTGGGCGAAAATTTTGTCAGTTTTGCTATAGCTCAAACCGTTGAGGCGGTAGAGGGTGTTTTTGACGACAATAAGCGCAACATTGTACAACCCTGCATGATGAGGCGAAGTGACAGGCGTTGACGGGCCGGAGGCCCGTATCTTTGTGCACATTTTTGCACTACCTGACTCGGGTGTCAGCGCCGCAGGCCAAGGTAGATGTATGCCAGGCGCGTCGCAGCGTAACAGTGTTTCGTGAGGTATCGCGAAGCTTGTTACGCGAGACGTGGTCTGGCGCACATCTACCTTGTATCAGCCATACACGTGGTGCAGAGGGCTTTCTGCTGGTTTCGGCGAGACGTCACCTGATATGGATTATCGCAAAGATATGGACGGTTTTAGGTTTTTGTGGCCCTTCAAAAACCATTTCTCACCAGGCCGACCTTTATTGGCTGAGCGATTAGCGAAGCCTATTACTCCGTCTGGTCGGAAAAAACTTGTTCTGTCTGTGTATCTGTCCGCACGAAAACTCGAAAACGAATTGAGCGAGTGACCTGGGATTTTCAGAGTCCTTTTGTGTCATAAAAAGACAGATCGAGTTCAAAGATGAGCATTCAAGCTCAAAAATTGGATTTTTAAAAAATCAAAAACCACAGATCCCCAAAATGACGTTTTTTAAAAATATTTTTTTAACGTTTCCTAAGGGGTAACTTACCAAAATCAAGCCCTCCGGGCGAAAATTTTGTGCGTTCTGCTCTAGCTTAAACCGTTGAGGCGCTAGAGGGTTTTCTTTGACGAAAATAAGCGAAAAATGTACAACCCTGTAAGCTTAGTCCAGGTGACGGGCCGTCGACGGGGCGAAGGCCCGTAGCTTTGTGTACATTTTCCAAGTACTCGACTCGGGTGTCAGCGCCGCAGGCCAAGGTAGATGTATGCCCGGCGCGTCGCAGCGTAACAGTGTTTCGTGAGATATCGCGAAGCCTGTTACGCGAGACGTGGTCTGGCGTACATCTACCTTGTTTTCAAGACGAGCTGGTCGGGAGTTGGCAAGTAGGGCGTGGGCAGCGTGCGTGGGTCGCAGACCGCTTGGTTGTTGAACGGGCCACGTACCGGCAGAACATGCTAGAGCAGGCCCACCAGGATGCCGCCCAAACCGCCGCAGAAGATGAGTCCAATGCCGGCGTTGCGGCTGTCCCACCTCCACCCTGACACCCAGCGGTCGGGATCAACACAATCAACAGCTGGTCGCCCGAGTGGACGCAGCCCTCTTGGCGGACTCGGGCTACCACCGCGTCAGGCCAACGCCAACCGCTCCGATGGAATACCGTATTACGACTGCATGCTGCATGCTGACCTATCTCCTGGACCTGTGCCCTGCAGCACTGTCGCTCAAGCTGCAGCAGGAGGTAAGCAACCTTTCATCGGCAGCGAGGGCCAGAACTAGTCAGAGAGCAACAGCAGGTGAAGGAAAATGAAGACTGATTCAAAGGTGTTGTAATCCAGTTGCGTCTATGATTTATCCGTGATTTTCACGTGCTGTACCTAAGCTGGGCGAACTGGAGGGGAGGAGTGCGGGCGCCTTTCCACCGAGGGGTAAACAACTACTAATTTTGGTGTACACCACCATTTCAGATTTCAAAACATTTCAACAATTTCAGGACCATTTCAACCATTTCAAGACCAACCATGTCAACCATTTCCAAACTATTTCAACCATTTCATATCAATTTCAAGACCATTTCATATCAATTTCAAGAGCATTTCAACCATTTCAAGACAATTTCAAGATGAACCATTTCAAGAACATTTCACGCCATTTCAGAACTATTTCAAGGCATTTGTACACCCGTTTCAGAGTTGTTTACCCCTCGCTTTCCACCCTCCGTTTAAGTTCTTCCCTCAACCGCTCCGATGGAATACCGTATTACGACTGCATGCTCATGCAACTCATTTCCATATTTTTTAACAGCACATGCTGTCGTGTGCCGTACGGTCATGCGGCTACGTGCCAGTCCGCGTGGAGGCGCAGTCCGAGAAACCAGTGGGATACCACGTGTATTTGGCGGCGCTCCCAGGAGCAGTCCACAATCTCTGCTGTCCAGCTTACAAGGACCCCCACAGGTGCAAGCACAGCAGAGAGGCCTACCATAGCGTCATAGTATTACGTGCTTCCAGGGGCGCTAATAGGATGTTCCAGGCTATCTAAAACGGAAGTGAAAAAGAACAAACTCACTGACTTATCTGTTTCCGCATGTTCAGTATGAGAAATTACTACGGTAGTTTGATCCGATTCTAACCTCTCAAATATGGAGGGGAGCTCGAAACTGATCTGGCAGTTTTCCATACTAGAAAGGCCGAAGT
>NW_026268106.1:0-1901 GCF_000697945.3 Frankliniella occidentalis | reverse complement strand
GGGGGGGGCGGCGATGCTGGACCAAGACCGAATATAAGTCGGTGCTGAGCTCCACCTTAATCGTCGAATTTTTCTGCTTTTCAGGCAGCGTCCGAGCTCTTCGATGGGCAGCGGAAGAGCTATTCCGCCCTGCCTAACCAGCCGAAGAGGTTGGGGGACCACTGGGTGGCGGACTACTCCGTCGTTGTCGCCTGGAAGGAGCAGGAGGTGCAGCCAGGTGACCCTGGTGGACCACGACCGGACGCGAGAGGCCGAGAGCCGAGCCGAGAGCGCTACGGCGATGTGCTGTGGGAAAGGCCACGTTCACCTGACTCGCGGCACGAACGGGCAACGCTTCTGGACTTCATTCGTGGAAACCTCGTGTGGTAAATGATGTAAATCACAGTTGGCGGCGGAGGTCGAGTAAGTGGTAGGGGGAGAGAGAGAAAGAGGTTTTTCCCTCACGGGACAGCAATACTTCCATTTTTATTTCACCCATTTTCCCCATTTTTCTCTGCTTTTTTAAAAGGCATAGATCGCTGTCAGGTCAGAGGGCCACGCCAGGCAGTCAGGGGAGCGCGCCCCAGAGACCCCTCAAGTTAAGAAGTCAAAGATCGAAAAAGAACCCCAGCAAGAAGCCTGCCGTCCCCAGCAAGACCGAGGCCGCCACTCTGAGCCGACCAGGGCCTGGAAACGCAATGGTCGAGTCCCGGCCGAGGCGCGATACCGCAACGGGGGAAGCTTATGTGAAAAAAGTGTGCATCTACGGTGGAAAGCAAGAAGAGATTCGGAAAGCTGATGAAATTTGACGTGTAGTAGGCTGTATTTCCAGCCCGAAAGTAATGTTTGTCGTGGTCAAATCCACGAACAAAGTGCCGTCTGCTAGAGTGAGGTTATGTAGGGTCGAAAAACCATGCTTTTTATCAAATTTTCTCCGCGCACTCGTGACAGTATCATGTTTTAAAATAGGCCTACTACACGGCAAATTTCATCACCTTTCCGAATCTCTTCTTGATTTTTACCGGAGATGTATACTTTTTTCACACAAGCTTCCCCCAAATACGCTGTTTTCGCTGGTATCGCGCCTCGGCCGGGACTCGGCCATTGCGTTTCCAGGCCCTGAGCCGACATTGCCCACGCTGTGTACGTTGTAATGAGAAGAGACACAAGGCGGCGGCCTGCAACCCAACGTGGACCAGCAAGCCGGCAAGGAAGGGCTGGTAACTGCTCGCCCGGCACCCCCCACCCCTCGGGTGAGGCCAGAGCACAGCGAACCCACCTGCGTCGTCGAGGGCGCGACCATCATAAAGCATCCCAGTAAAGCTGAAATGTGAAGAATGCGAAGAACAAGAAAACGGAAGTCCCTATGTTAACGCATAGCGATTTCCGCTTTCTTCTTCCCCGCATTCTGAGTTTTTACTTTCGTTTATCATGCCCCGCCGTTTCTCTTGTGATTGCTATGGTTGGTGTTGTTGCTGTACCGGATTGGTAAGTTGATTCTATTGATAACAAATATTGTCAGTGGATTGTATTTGTTGCTCGCAAAGAAATGTCGCTGCTCATCAAACGGTACGTTTCAATACAATGAATAATAAATGCTGTCATTTTGATGTGGTTCTTATTGTTGAAAGCTTACTTTATGTTTAGGTTGGAGGGAGAGTTGACAGCTGTGAGAGCTGGATTGCCTCATGGGGTTTTAAGGTGATTTTTGGTTACACATCCAATGACTTGATATTTTTAATCCCGTCGTCATAAGGACTTCATTCATTAATAAAGCATTCCGTTAAAGCTGAATTGCAGAGGATTGCGGGTAAGAAGAAAACGGAAATCACTCTGCTTTGAAACTTCCGTTTTCTTGTTCCCCATATTCTCCTGCATTTCAGCTTCACCGGAAAGCTTTATTGGCGAGCTGCTGCCCCCCG
>NW_026268105.1:15676-16657 GCF_000697945.3 Frankliniella occidentalis | reverse complement strand
AAATGGACGAAGCCATTGTAGATGTGAGAACTGATGTTGTGGATGTGATGCATGTGCTGGAAGCTGATGACGTGATTGAGTCAGTGCCAATGCGAGAGATGCCTGCCACAGAAGGTACAATGCCCAAATTTTCCGTATGATACGGCATAACGGGATATCTTAGTCCCGTTGAGGGATCAACGATAGGCAGATGTGGTTGACTGTCAGCCTCCACTCTCCAATTGGAGGTAGGACACTCAACCCCATCCGTGGCGTCCATGCTAGAGAAATCTTCCCCTATGCTGGCTGCAAGATTTTTTGGAGAGTTTGGCATTGAACCAGACGGGGTGCCGTAACACTCGGGAGAGAAAATACTCCTCCTTTTAGGAGAAGGGGGAGGGGTATGCGCCAGAGGCATACTTGAACAAAATTAAAAAGAATAATGCTGATTTGTTGATGTGGTATAATGTGTGTGATTATATAGTGTTTTTAAAATGTTCTCTATGTGTGTTTGCAGTGTTTGTTTTGTCCCTAGAGCAACAACGATGGAAACCAACGAGGATGAGAAGTTGCCACCAGGAGTACCCACCGCAAGGCGGGGAACTCCCGGTGGAGAAGACGGAGCAGAAGAAGAAATTCCCCGAAGCGGGGGTCTCGGCAGAGAGACGCAAAAGTGGGGTAGGGGCTGAAGGCCGACCATACCACATGAGCGCAGTAGAAGCGCAAAACAACGAAGCCCTATGCCCAACAAGCAGCAAGCTAGCGTATTACCACTCCGGTCACTGAAGAGGGAAACCTTTGACCTGCCGGGGAAAATGTTACCCAGACGCAGGAGAAGTGAAGACCGTGAAGTACAGTCAGAAGTACAGCCAGGTAAGTATGACGCGCTGTGGGTCGTCCGCCACACTCCGGCCGGGTCGTGGGTGGGTGTGATCCGCGGGTGGCGGCGTCGCGCGGCAATAGCGTGGGCGCCACCTGTCGTCGGCTTTCGCCACCAGTCGG
>NW_026268105.1:9771-11382 GCF_000697945.3 Frankliniella occidentalis | reverse complement strand
CAGGCAAACAAACCAAAACTGCATCGGCCGGGAATCGAACCCGGGCCGCCCGCGTGGCAGGCGAGCATTCTTGGTCTGACCGCCGAGGAGTGCGGACGTGCCTGCTCCGCTCCGCTCCGCCGCCGGCCTGCTGCCGGCTAACCTCAAATTTGTGCCACGTGTGTGTGTTTGTTTTGTCAAGATGACGCAACTTGGGCCGTACTCAAAAGTTTCCTGGGCCTTCACCGACAACCAAAGGCCCGTGCTGCTGACTTCAGATGAAGATTTTGTGAAAGCAGTTGTTGCGCAAATGTCTACCATGCAGTTTCCGCACATCAAGAAGCACGTCCCATCTCCGTACGGACACATGGTATGGCCCGAGGAGCTCGACGAGGACATCGACAATCTTGCCGACTGGTGCGCCTCTATTGACCTTCCAGCGCCCCGCGACGGTGTGATGTTCTTCTCCTACCAGCCCCGGGACACCCAGAGAACAATTGTTGTCGACGCGGTCCCGGATTTCATCAGCAAAGAAGCCATTCTCGACGCCCTCGTTCAACATGCTGAAGCGAACGTCCTTGAAGCCGTTGAGCAAGAAATTGAACCGGAATGCAATGACCACATCATGGAAAGCCTCTACTCAACGGTGAGTCACAGGAACCTCAAAGTGGTGTTGAAGTGTGACTTGGACATGTTGGGCTCTGTGCTCACTCGTGGGCTTATCGTCGGAGGGGTGTCCTTTCGGACACGTTTAGTCCTCTGCTGCGAGGGTGACTACCCTGACGGTAAGGCCCTGCCGCGCCCTGCCCCGCGCGGACCCGACCCGCCCCCCAAGATCGACGTCGCGTCCCAAACCGATGCAGTGACGTCATGCGAGCGTGCGCTTCAGACGCAGCCCCCCTCTCCACCCGCCGCCCAGCCGGCCGGGAGCCGGGGCCGCCGCCGCCGCCACTCCTCCCCCCGCTCCAAGCAGAAGCAGACGACCCCGCCCGCCGCCCGGCCCAAGCAGTGTTATCGGTGCCAGCAGTGGACTACGGACGCAGCCCACACATCCAAGACCTGCACAGCGCCCCCTCGGTGCCGTAAGTGTGGTGGTGACCACCGTGTTACTGACTGTAAGACTGACATTCGCTGGTGTGCTTTGTGCAACAAGGGCCATGCGGCATCATCGCGGCGCTGTTCCATGCGCCCCCCGAGACCCCCTTCTGCGCCAGAGAGGCCAAGCGAGCCTTCTAGACGGACAAGATTGAAAGGAGGGACCCGCCATCTCATCATCAAGCTACTGGAGAAACTTTTAAGTTGAGTGTGTTTTTTATCACCATTTATTTGCACTTGACATGCCTTGCTTCTCCGGACTTGTTTTGCCCCTCACTAATGCCCTGGTTGTGTGTTGCAGGGACCGCAAGGTCATTTCCCCCCACTTGTGTGTCGGGCGCGTCCCTGCACACCGCCAGTGGCGTGGGGTAGCGCCGCGCGCTTGCGCGACGTTTCGCCGCTCGACTCTGCGCCGGGCCTGTTGGCGAAGCCTCCCAGCGTGGGGTATCTACCGCGCGCGCTGAGGCAAGAGTAGCGCTGCGCTCTCTCTCTGTACGGGGTAGCGATGTCCCCCCGCTTCAAATTATATCTGCTCTT
>NW_026268105.1:9255-9721 GCF_000697945.3 Frankliniella occidentalis | reverse complement strand
TGCCATGCCGCTAGTCCGTTGAATTGCAAGAAAGCAATTGCTAAAAGTGACAAACAGCCATAAACAAATGAGAGAAAATTAGGGCACAGACATATCCTTAAATTTGTATCATCTGCTTTCACGATACGTCCCTCGACGTAGCTTTTTTTTTTAGCACTGTTAATTTGCTTTTTATATCCTCTTATTCCTTTTGCATAATTTATAACATTTATTATGCTGTTATTGTTACTCTACCTTTTTTATTGCATTTCTTAACAATTTCTCTTCCTCAAACTCTAGGTATAATGCTTTTACTTTATATTTGCATTTACATTATTTTGTTAAACCAAACTTTGTTATCTAAAATGCAATAAAATGCACTGAACCACCGATGCCGCTGCAGGCGGAGTGCGTCGAGCGGCACCACTATCGAGCCAGGAAGCGGACCGTCGGGAGACGTCGCGGTCGCATCCGGTGGGGCGTGCGG
>NW_026268105.1:6165-8150 GCF_000697945.3 Frankliniella occidentalis | reverse complement strand
GAATCTTTTCTGTCTTTCTCGCCATGGAGGTCTTTGGAGGATACGTGTTGTGAAGACTACTGCCTCGCGCTTGTTACACCCGACGTGGACTTCGCTCTTGCAGCAATCAGTGCCATGTCTGCGCCTAGCGGAGACCTCCCTTTCAACCGGACTGCCACAAACAAGAAGAGCTCTGTGTTTTGGCTGAATCATTGGGGCTGGGACCCGGATGAAACCATCGAAGCTTGGCTCGTAAGCAAAAATCTGCCCATCCCCAGTGAGTACGAACTTTTTGCGTCCATGCCGACTGTGGGAAGTACTGCCTTTCGTACTGTTTGTGTTGACTTGGTGCCCGACATGGTCCCCACTGGGGATGTGGTCGCGGCCCTTGCTTCAATTAGGGGGTTTGCTCAAGAAGGCGTCAAGGAAGAGTATGTGCCCAGTGAATTTATCAACCTCGCGGCCTCCGGTCAGCGTTTGGCACGTCATCGGAACATCCTTGTGGACATGAAATGTGATTTGGATGCACTTGGTTCTGTACTGTCCCGGGGACTATTTGTCGAAGGGTACATGTTTCGGGTGCGTATTGTGAACTGTTCATCTGCAATTTATTTTGCTAATGCCCTCAAGAACCGCCCTCGTCAGGTGTCCAAATCCACTCAAACTGTTCAAAAGCCTGTCAAACCCCCCTCTGCTTCTGTGACGTCACATGATGTGTCGATCCAGACGCAGCCCCTGCCGCCGCCCCGAGCCAAGCAGCCAGGCAGCCGGCCGGCAGGCCGGGCCCCCCCGCCCGCCCCGCCTCCAGCGCGCCGAGCCAAGCCGCCGGTGCCCAAGCAGAAGACGCCGACACAGCAGACGTCACCGAAATCCGCGCGCCCCTCCCAGTGTTTTCGCTGCCAGCAGTGGGGGGAACACAAGTCCAACCAGTGTGTCAACGAGCCGCGGTGTCGTCTGTGTGCCGGTCCCCACCTAACCTCTGCTTGTTTGTGTAGGATGAAGCGCAAATGTGTCCTCTGCAATACCGACGGACATGCTGCATCCTCACGGGGCTGCCCTGCGCGCCCCAGGCCCTCTCTTGCTGAGAAGAAGAACCAAGCAGCCGACAAGACCAACAGCAGCTCCAAGCCGCGCGGCAGAGGGGGCACACGAGAGCTTCACAAGCTCGTCTTTTTATTGAAGAAATTTTTAAGTTGAGTTCGTAAACCTGTTCCTTTACTCATCTTTTATTTTTTCTTCTTGCCGAACTGTCACTTGCTCTCCATTAATGCCCTTTCGTTGTGTTGCAGGTCCGATGTTTCTTACCCCCACTTGTGTCGGGCTCGGCCTGCACACACGTCAGTGGCAAGGAGTAGCGCGCTATGCTAGTGCGCGGGGTATCGCCTGTGAGCGCCCCCCTCACTCCCAGCTCGGCTGCTCCCGCCTCGGTGGCGCGGAGTATCGCCGCAGCTTCTCCTGCGCGAGCAATCTCGCCGCGCTTCTTCAGCATGGGGTAGCGTTGTCCCCCCATCGCTATTTGTGGGCAGCATTAGTCCCCCACTTTTTATTAACATTTCGTTAAATGTTTTCTCTCTTTTATTATTATGTATTGCTCATGTATGCAATTATCTACCATGTTTCTATACATCTTCATATACCTATAACCTTTGTACTTTTGAAACTACTTATATGTTTTAATAAACACAATACAAACTGGGGGTCGAGAGTTCGATTCTCTCTGGAGGCACTGCCTACTTTTGCCGGTTCCGGGCGGCCGGTAAATGTGGACACGTGACTGGTCTGTGCCGTCCGCTGGCCGCCACTGTCACGATCGGCCCGTTGGTCTAGGGGTATGATTCTCGCTTTGGGTGCGAGAGGTCCCGGGTTCAAATCCCGGACAGGCCCGTGTTTTGGCGGTCTTGTTGCAGCGCAGCGCGTTGTTGAGTTGACAGTTCGTTAAAAAGTGAGCTCCTCCCCGGCGGGGAATCGAACCCCGGTCTCCCGCGTGACAGGCGGGGATACTGACC
>NW_026268105.1:4019-5425 GCF_000697945.3 Frankliniella occidentalis | reverse complement strand
TTGGTACTCAGAGTGGGTGCGCGCGCCCCCTCAAACCTTTACTTTTACATGTCCGCCCCTCCCAGTCTCTCCTACCGTTCTTTTCCCGCTCTACGCGCCTACTACGACACTAGATGGAGCTGCTGGTGTTGCTGGCATGTCAGGCGGCAGACATGGCATCGCGCGCTGTTTTCAAAGTGCCCGAATTGTTTCACTTCCTCGTTAGCTTCTCTATTGTCGAAATTTCGATACTTCGGTATTTCGGTATTACGATATTTCGGTATTTCGGTATTTTCGGTACGGTATCGATAACCGAAACCGACAAGTTTCGGTATTTTTTAAATATCGAAGTTCGGTACTGATATTTCAATACCGCACAGCCCTACTGTCGGCCCCCAAGCGGACCAAGCCCGACGCCCCCCCTCACCCCACCGTACCACCAGCCGGGCCCCCCGCCCGGTCCCCTGCGCGCCGAGCCAAACAGCCGCCGCAGAAGAAGCAGAAGCCACCGGCGCAGCAGCCGACAGCCAAGACCGCCCGCCCCATCCAGTGCTTTGCGTGCCAGGAGTGGGGCTCTCACAAGTCATCCGAGTGTAAGAATAAGGTGCGGTGTCGGCTCTGTGCTGGAACTCATAGAACTTCTGAATGTGTATGCAGGAATGTCCGGATGTGCGTCCACTGTAGGGGCCAACATGCTGCATCATCACGGGGCTGCCCTGCGCGCCCCCGCCCTCCCCCTCCTGCTCCGAAGCCTCAGCGAGCAGCCGACAAGACCACCAGCAGCAACAAGCCGCGCGGCCGAGGGGGAACAAGAAAGCTTTACAAACTGCTCACAGAACTGGTGAACTTTTTAAGATGAGTGTCCAACCTTTTCTTTGCTCATCATTTTGTTCTTTTCTGTGAACTGTTTTTTGCTCTCCACTAATGCCTTGGTGTTGTGTTACAGGGTCCGGGATCATTCCCCCACTTGTGTGTCGGGCCTGGCCCTGTGCACACGCCAGTGGCGGGGAGTAGCGCGCTCTGCCAGCGCGGGGTATCGCCGGTGTGCGTGCCCGGCTCGGCCTCTCCCGCCGCCCGGCGCGGAGTAGCGCCGCAGCCAGCCAGCGAGCGAACTGTCGCCGAAGCATGGGGTAGCGTCAGTCCCCCCATTGCGCTTTCTTACGTGGGCAGCATTAGTCCCCCACTTATTCCTTGCGATTATTTGAACTTACTTGAAATTATTTGCACTTATTTGAATTTAAAACCTCTGTATCAACCCTCTACTGCACCGCCAATACGGGGCACACACTTATCATTTTAAACTCTGTATGTCAACTTTTTATTGGTACAATAAACCAGCATAAAACCGAGGACTGGTTGAGGGGCCCGGCCGGGCGTGGCAACTGACTCTCCGCTAGCTAGAGGGGCGCTGGTGCCAGCTCGGCATG
>NW_026268105.1:2116-3969 GCF_000697945.3 Frankliniella occidentalis | reverse complement strand
AGGGTGTTTTGTTTGGGCGCACACTTTTGCCTGAACGAGCGATGCTCGTCCACATGTGCTGAGTGCACCCTGCCTGCCTTCCCGTGCGTGTTCACCAACGGCACCCTCGACATGGTCAAGCTCGTCCACCGCTGCAGCATGGCCGGCGAGCCTGTGCTAGTGCACGTTCCTCTCTGGGATCCAGGACCCAGTGGGCGTGCTGTTCTCCAGTGTGTCTTGTGTGTGTAGTGTATTATAATTGTAATTGTATGTATCCACTTATGTTTGTCTGATCTGGGCCCAGGTAGTGTATGTATCTTGCAGTTATCCCCGTGTTAATGCTTCGATTGTATGAAGGTAATTTATCAGGAACTTTGCCCTTGTTTACGTTGTACATTTGTTAAATGTGTTATCAACTAAACATATTCTCTGCTTGTATAGAGGTTTAACAAAGTTTGACTTCCGTTCTCATTGTAGATGCACTAGGTATTGTGTTGTTGTTGTTTCTCTGTGAGATTTAAATGATTTAGTTTTGGTCGAGTGGCCGTTCTAATTGTTTCTCAATAACTCTTTAATTACCACAGCATCGCTTGTATGATGTATAGAGTGCTCAAATCTCAATGTTTCATTCCCTAGCTTAGTCGCTGTTATGCGTTGCTAAAAGTGTTTGAAGTTCGGTTTAATTGTCATTTCCTGTTGGGGTATTGTTTTACTGCAAGATTCTTTGTCTCATGTATAGTGATTATTTAATATGAATTAATGTTGTCTAAGAACAATAAATGTTCATATTATTGCACTGCAGCAGCCACTCTTTTCCTTTCACTTAAAATTATTTTGTCCATTTCACTGGTGGTCCCAGCGAGTACCTGCAAACTCTTATACCTTTTTCAAATGAAGAAAATCCACCTGAACGTGACTTGTGACAAATGGCGACCGTGACAGGACATGCTGGGATTTCAAGAACAGCCTCTGTCCTTTGTTTTGTATAACTTTCTTGTTTTCTATTATATTGCTGCAGTGCTTATTGTTATTTAAAATTAAGTGTATTTTTCTCTTCAAGTCAACACTGAAGATCATCGTGAAAGTTGCCATGGTGGCATGTAGGGAAGGCAGTGACAGTTCATCTAGTGAGTTAAGTGTATTGTGACTAATTTTCATATTATTTTGTGTGGTACGTTATTGATTGTTGAGTGTCAGTATGGCATTCTCTGCTGAACCTGGTATAGGTGTTGAACTTATGAAGCCAGAATTTCTGAATCAAGAGGAGTTGGAGTATGAACTGTTTATCCGTGATTTAATTGTTGGTGATGATATTTCGGATAAGGTTCAGTCGTTGCAACTCTTCAAGGGTGATGCAGTCTTCCCTGCTCTTATTGGGGAATTGGACCCCTGCATGGAAAGACGGGCACTCAGGCAGAAACTGCGTGAAATTCGCAAAGAAGTTGAAGAGTTAAAGAGCTACTGGACAGAAGACACCCCAGTCGACGCTGACCGGTTGGCCACGCTCTTCGTCCACACTTCGCTTCGTCTCCGACGTGGTCTGCCTTTCATTAAGAAGTTCCAGGCGTTCGCTCTCGAACTCAACTCCATGCACGCCGATGTCCTTCTGCTGTGCCCTTTGCTTACATTGCAGAAGATAGAAACTGATCCCAGTTATGAAGAGTCTGCGGAAGAGTCTGATGGTTCATCAATCTTGACATCGAGTTCCTCTGAGGCTTCGTATTGTTCTACGACGTCAAGTGAAGGGCAGTTTTAACTGGTTTTCAAAAAAAGGACTTGCCAGACCTTTTTTTGTTTGAGAAGGGGGGAACTGTCACGGTTCCCGTGCCAAGCGCCGGCGAAGTAGGCAACCGCTCGGACATCCCCGCGTCGAC
>NW_026268105.1:0-1098 GCF_000697945.3 Frankliniella occidentalis | reverse complement strand
CATGTAATGCGCGCACTGCACAAATCAAATCGGTTCGTCGAAAGAATAATTATTTTAACTATATCTCGACTTATTTGGGACTTCGATTCGGCGTTTAGACATGGCTTATGGAGGCCATGGAGGGAAGTCCCTTACGGATGGCCCCTGCCTCTAGCCACTTGACAGAGTGGTCGGCCGCCGGGACCGCCGGGACGTTGAGCAGTGGACAAGGTCAACGGGAATACATCAGAAGGTATTATACGTCATCGCGCACATATTACACAGGTGTGTGCTGATATGTGAGTGTAGGGAGGTACCGCCGAGTACCACCGCCAGGGTGCTTTAGACCAAATTAAAGATGTGCGTTTTGTGCCCCCCCCCCCCAAAAAAAAGAGAAAGAAACAATGCTATCCCAAATTACACCAATGTTAAATCTGTTCCCAAGCTCTAGCGTCGAAGCCGGAGAGCCTAACAAAGATATACACACTTTGTTTTCTCTCAGTGGTTGGCTAATTCAGGCAGATAGCAGCCGGAGGGGCTGGGGGCGTGTGTACCGCGGCTTGCTGCGACCTTGGGCATCCTAGAGCATCCGAGAACGTCTTCCGCCCGATCAGCTGGAATCTACGCTCCTCCATGCTACTGCCAGCAACGCCGTCTGCCTAGTTCCTAAAACTGAATCATCACCCGGAAATTCAAAACTAGAGGAATTGCTTCCAAAGGACAGCTACTACTACGACTTTTGTCACCCAATCGGATACGGGGCGCGTTCGGAATCTCTCTCCTTCTCTCTCGCCCCAACATGACCTTAATTCTACTGTACCTTGCCCCGTTCCGAAGGCGGCCACAGGATGATGAGAAACACGTCGCCGCTTTGTATCAGTCACACCAGCCCACGACACTCATCAGCCGAAATAGCTCAGTTGGGAGAGCGTTAGACTGAAGATCTAAATGTCCCCGGTTCAATCCCGGGTTTCGGCAATAATTTTTTGTCTCCCCTGAAGAACAAACGATCAATACTCCACCAATGTTCTATCAATCATACAATTACACTTCCAGAATGTAGTGCTCTTCAGCCAACAAAAGATAAGACAGGTAAATAATTTTTAGAAATAAAAAAAA
>NW_026268104.1:20743-21196 GCF_000697945.3 Frankliniella occidentalis | reverse complement strand
GGGTCGCTCGCCGCTTGGTATGACGCAATGAGTAGTACGCACTGAAACCCACCTCGTTGTTCCTGCAGGTGATACCGGTCGCGTACGCGTTGATGATGCGTAAGGACGAGCACTCGTACACCCACATCATTCGTCGGCTGCAAGAGCTGGGCCTCCGCGCCGTCACAGTCACCGCAGACTACGAGCTTGGACAGATGAACGCGTGGCGCACCGTGTTTAACGCGGGGCACCAGGGCGTCGCGTTCTCCATCAGTGGCCGCCTGGTCCACTACACGCGGGACGTCTGGGGCTCGGTCGGGCGCCTTGCGTTGCGACAATTACTGAAGCGGACAGGAACGCTAAGTGAGTGCATACAAATTCTTTTCAAGAAACGTGTGGGAGAAGAACATGAAGGGTGGTTGACAAGCGCCGTTCTCGTAGCCGTCTTTTCCTCTTCTGGGTCCAGGGTGAATC
>NW_026268104.1:15637-15968 GCF_000697945.3 Frankliniella occidentalis | reverse complement strand
CGCGCTAAATCTATGTTGCATCATCCTGTGATTTCACGCTATGGCGTCCCCCGTTGCGTCGCCCACCTTGATTCTACGCTACTCTGTGTTGATCGAGTGTTCTTTCATTCATTAAAACCGTGAGTGTTTAAGCTTGCGTCCTGTGCAGGCTCGCGCCATTTATCGAGTTGAGGTTAGGGGTTAGGAGTCCTTAGTGTGCCCGATGCCGGCGTCGTGCTCGCCGCCCGTCGTCGTCAGTGTTTGGTCACGGCGTGTCCTGCCTGCTTCACGTAGCTGTAAATTCAGTGTTCAATCGGGGGCTTGCCTGACGAGCTCAGCTTGGCGCGCGCGT
>NW_026268104.1:14171-14501 GCF_000697945.3 Frankliniella occidentalis | reverse complement strand
AGGCTTCGCGATATCTCACGAAACACTGTTACGCTGCGACGCGCCTGGCGCACATATAGCTAGGCCTGCGGCACTGACACCCGAGACGTAGTAATAGGAGTGTATACACAAGTTTTCGAAATGAAGTCTTTTTGTTAACGATTTAAAAGACCATTTGATCATTTTCTCCTCATTTTTGTCAAGAAATGCCCCCTAGCACCTAAACGGTACAAGATAGAGCTAAACGGACGAAATTTTCGCCCGAAGGGCTCTACTTTGACGGTTTACCCCTTAAGAACGCATAAAAAAATGAGGTATTTTACGAATAAGAAGAACAGGAGGAATCCCGGC
>NW_026268104.1:8816-9166 GCF_000697945.3 Frankliniella occidentalis | reverse complement strand
CAATACTGAAATGAGAAACATAAGAAATGTTAAACTAAGTATGCACACAGAGCGACATAGAATAACATACCACTTTTGAACGTTCATCACGAGTTTAGTTGAAATAAGAACAAAGGAAATCTATACATCAATTCGTAAAAGTAAACATAAGTAACTAATATGGTGAAGTTTTTTTGAACTAGCTGTACGTACGCCAGACCACGTCTCGCGTAACAGGCTTCGCGATATTTCACGAAACACTGTTACGCTGCGACGCGCCTGGCACACATATAGCTAGGCCCGCGGCGCTTACACCCGAGACGAGTTAAGGAGAGGGTATAGGGGAACAGGGCCTTCCAAGCCCAAAATTT
>NW_026268104.1:8016-8406 GCF_000697945.3 Frankliniella occidentalis | reverse complement strand
CGAGACGAGTTAAGGAGAGGGTATAGGGGAACAGGGCCTTCCAAGCCCAAAATTTGACATACTCGAACCATTTGTCGGGGTCTCACTCTAAATTAGGGACATGAAACTTCTGCTGTTCGGTAACGGTTCTCATCAAAAGTTCGAATTTTGACATATTGCTCGACATGTTGTTATGTAAGAATCAACGTTTTAGTGATACTAGATAATCTTGGGACGCTTAAGACCCAAAAAGTGTGCAGTTCGACCCGTAATGTGTGGTTTAAGAATTACTCCCTTTACAATTCTGTGACATGAAGCCACTTTTACGATTTAATAGACCATTTTGTCTTTTTGACGTTGTTTTTGCCGAGAAATGCCCCATAGGGCCAAAACGGTACGAGATAGAGCAAA
>NW_026268104.1:2149-2660 GCF_000697945.3 Frankliniella occidentalis | reverse complement strand
TGTTGGTGAGGCTGCTGCAGCTAGTCAGCCTGACCCATGTTGGCAGGGGGCGCAGGGTTTGCGAGGCGCTGTGCGTCGTCCTGGGCCTCGACCTCCTCCATCTGGGCCAGCTGCTCAGCCCACAGGACGTCGTCCCCGTCTTGCTCCCCCAGCGGCCTCTCGTCCCTGGTCACGTTGGAGGTCGGCAGGATGAGGTTGGACGCCGCTCAGTGGGCCATGGCCCGCAGGAAGTGGCGGAGGTCCGCGGTCGTCTTAGCTGAATCCTCCAGGGTCTTCCACGCATCTGCGATGGTCTTAGCAGTCTCTTTGTTCTCACGTGTCTGGGGTCTTCTGGGCTTCATGTATTTGTCGTGAGCCCGCTCGAAATCGCATGCATTGCGATGCTCCACCTCGGACAAGACTCCTGGCCAGAGGACAAAAATGTCATTCTAAAATATCTGTGTACCAGGTGGCTTTTTGGCTGAGCGATTAGCGAAGCCTATTACTCCGTCTGGTCGGGAAAAACTTTTTC
>NW_026268104.1:0-529 GCF_000697945.3 Frankliniella occidentalis | reverse complement strand
GTAGGCCCGTACCTTTGTGTACATTTTCCCACTAACCGACTCGGGTGTCAGCGCCGGAGGCCAAGGTAGATGCATGCCAGGCGCGTCGCAGCGTAACAGTGTTTCGTGAAATATCGCGAAGCCTGATACGCGAGACGTGGTCTGGCGTACATCTACCTTGTACTTTTGAAGGTGTGCTATACCGTGAAGGCATCAGTCTGTCGGCCCTCGGGCGCACAGATAGCGCCGGGACCCGAGCCCGGCTCGGGCCCGTTTCTCATCTCTGTAAGGCCACATCCGTTGAGTAGGCACACCCGCATCACTATTGAGTAGGCTATTGTCACACGTACATGCACGCACGCGTGCGGCCGAATTTCCGTCAAATTCAGCGGGCCAGCCGAATTAGGGCATTGTTCTCTCTCAAAAGACACCGAGGACCACTTAGAATATGTTATTGGCTGAGCGATTAGCGAAGCCTATTACTCCGTCTGGTCGTACATTTTGGTTGTACATTTTATCGCTTATTTTCGTCAAAAAATACCCTCTGGCG
>NW_026268103.1:19366-21618 GCF_000697945.3 Frankliniella occidentalis | reverse complement strand
GCGATGTGCATTCACAACATTTTGTAGGAAATCCGGAATCATCCTGTTATTTTGCAATAGGCATCATACAAAATTTGTGATAAAAATTGATCACTTCCCCAGGAGTGATAAATCGTGGGAATCACACGGGGCGTTTTATCACACGAAAATGTGTGAAAAGTATCACACTTCGAATTACTGTGTCGGTATGGAAGTTTGGGCCCCACAGTGGAGTCGGCACCGTTTCCTTAGCGAGGGAAGGGGATCTGGGTAATCTAGGGCGCATTTGAAATCGCTCAGCTTAAAGAATATTTTACAAATCTTCGTGCTCTCTTCGTTTGCACTCAGCCCTTTTATACTTCAAGTCAGTAGCGTCAACCAAAAGTGGCCAGCAAACCCCTCATATGCGATTCAAAGGTACGGTGTTTCCAGCAAATAGCCAATATGGGCAGGGGCCCTCCTGTCCGAGGGGGGGGGGGGGTGACTGCCTCCACTCGGCTGTGAGCCCTCGCAGTCACGCGTGACTGGCGGCCGTATCGCGCGTCCCTCCCGCGGATTGCTTAATTCTATACGAGCAACAGCGGCACTGGCTCTGTAGCGCGCCGGGCTCGCGATTAAGACACATCCGGTGTTCGTAGGGGCTCCGCTGCGGCCGCCCGAGCCGGTCCTCCACTCAAAACGAAAAATCTCAATCACGAATCGATCTTGAAAGCAGATAATACAAATTTAAGAAGAGGTCTGTGTTCTAATTTTCTCTCATATTTAGCTTTCATTTGTTTATAACTGCTTGTACCAGATAATAGGCAAGTTTATAGTGTACGGTTGAATTTCTAGTGAAGTACCCCTCGGGTGGCAGGCGCGCTGCGCTGTGCGTCGCTGCGAGGCGATAAGGGAGCTGCTCAACACCCTCCGTCCGCAATATGTGTGCGCGGGGCCGTAAGTCGCGCTTAGTGCATCGGCCCACGCGCAGCGCCGCGCTGGGAGCCGAGGGGCAGCCGGGAGGCGGGCGTCCCCTGCTGCCTGATCCCCGCCGTTAGTGGCGTTAGAGCCCGCCGTGGGGCCAGGGCCATGGGGGGACGGCGGGGAAAGACGAAACAGCGTAAAAGAAAATGATTGGCTGAGCTTGCGAAGCCTTTGCTGTGATGTGGGGTGCCGGGAACTCTTTGGTCGTGTGTCCGTCTGTCTGTCTGTCTGTACTGGCCCACGTTTCTCTCAGACGGCAACTTCAATTGACTTCAAACTCTGCACGAAGCTTCAGTATAAGTTGAGACGTAATGAGTTTAGTTCAGAAATTTGATATAAGATGTTTGAAATAAACTATCGTTTAATTTGAATTCGTAGTTTGGTGGCGGTACGCGGTAGGTTGGTAGCACTGCGCTCGAGGGGAGGGGTCGCTCACCTGGCGACTTGGATACCTTCTCAACAGCGATTAAAATGTCAGATAGTCAAACCAAGTGTGTTACTTTTAGTTTTGCACTTGCGGAACTCAGTCTGCGAAGTTTCACGAGTGTCCGATATGAGAAGAAACAAAAGTGATATTTGGAATCGTTTTACGTATTTACGTACGTAACATGAGGGGAGGGGGAAAGTGGTTTTGGGGAGATGTGAAATGGTAACTATTGTTTCGGGTTCATCTTGACAAAAGAAAACGAAAATGTTTTATACCCGAAGATGATCGGAGTCGAAATGGCAGAGTTATTCCCCTCCAAATTGACTATTTGGTCGTTTTTGCACACTTTTACCCCTTTGGAGTCTATTAACTTTGCCATGTCGACTCTGATCGGCTCTGAGTATAAGACATTTTCTTTTAAGTTTTAAGAAGGGAATCCAAATCTGGGATTACACTTTTAATTTGACAATTTTTAGTTAATTCATAGTTTTTATTGGAACACAAAATAATATGGTGTTCAGTCGTAGAATGACTGGAAGTCATTTAATCTTACAAAACGACATCTTAAAAGGTTTCTTAAACTCACAACTTACTTCCTTAATAGCAATATACTTGCAAGGGACCGAACAATATTAAGGCACAGTCGCAACTTAGTGTAGGATAAGCCGTTCAAAATCAGAACGAGTAGTATGATTCTCTGACATTGACTAGATTTGTCTAGAGCCATAATATTTCTTATGATACTGAAATAAAATGGCAAAAGAATTTAATTTACATTCTATGATAATAAGATATATTACAGAACTTTCAATTAACAAACCACAATGACTCGTGATTATTAAAACTCCTCGGAGAGATCAGATGAAAATGAATGAAAGAATGA
>NW_026268103.1:16911-18450 GCF_000697945.3 Frankliniella occidentalis | reverse complement strand
GGCCCGGCGATACCGACCCGGCGCGCACGGCTGCGCACGGCCGGGCGCGCGGTGCCTACCTCCCGGGCGCCCCCGCTCTAGCCGAGCAGCCGGTGTAGGAGGGGATTTATACCCCTATACCCCCCGGTGTAAAACCCCGGGGGCATTAGTACCCCCCGGTATAAATCACCTGGGACATTTATACCCCCCCCTCCACCCCCACACACACCCACACACACACACACACACCCATACGTGTACAGAACCGAACCGAGGAGATGTAAATGTCCGCAACCAGCAATCCGATCTAAATGTTCAGATGCAATAATCCGAGGTGAGGGTTATTACTCTGGCATTTTGGTAAGAAAAACGATGTATTCTGTACCAATCGTCTTCATTTGCAATTATCTAACAGGCCCAAGTGAAATAAGGCTTCTAACTGTAAAATAAATAGTGTATTGATTTCTTCACGCTTCCGAGGAGATCCTGATCGTTTTCGGCAATCCGAGGCATGACCTTTTATGTGCATTTACTGACATACGTAGTACCAGTGGCCAGTACTCAGAGGCAAAGCTCAAAAGTCGCTAGCGAACCAAAACCATTACCATTTACTGACATACGTAGTACCAGTGGCCAGTACTCAGAGGCAAAGCTCAAAAGTCGCTAGTTCAGGTTGCTGGCGCATAAGGTAAAAACCCCTCCGGTCCAGTTTGTACAGCGCAGGAGACCACCCTTGTTCAGCGCAGACAATCAGAGGAGATACACCCTTGTTCAGCGCAGCCAATCAGAGGAGACGCAGCCCGACTGGTTTGACCCGCGCATACGGGCCTCAATCAGAGTTTCGATGCTTAGCAAAAAAAAGGAGCTGAAACCGACTGCGGGCCTCAATCAGAGTTTCGATGCTTAGCAAAAAAAAGGAGCTGAAACCGACTGCCACAGCTGTCGCCACAGCAGTCACCCAGTCGCACGCGCAACCATGCGCGCCTGTCAGCTGATCGCAGAGCGGTCCGCACAGTACGCAGAGCGACCGACTGACACACCAGGCGCAGTGGCTGAGTCGATTCTGGCCGTGGCAGAGCGTAGAGTTAGCGCACTGCTGACTGGCAAGCTGCCGCCTCGAATGTAGGCAGCCGAACCAAAACCATTACCACTCCCTCTCTTGCACTCGGTGGCAGTCTCTCTCAGCCACTCCGAGCTTTGTTCACAGACTAGAACAACGCGCTGGCTGCCCGAGTCCGACCTTCTGCCACTTGCACACAGGTGGTACAATTCATGCAGCTGCAAAGCTTTGCAATCAGTAGGACTTCATTGCAAAAAACCACAGTTAAATTGGCCCTTAATTTAGGCCAAAATTCTGCTATTCACGAGAACAGTTAGATAGCAATTTATTTCTGGTTATTCGAGTACAACTAACTGCTATGAAAATCATACAATAATAAGACTGCTGTCCGTTGCAACACAGGGAAACGCCGATGAGAAGATGTTACAAGATTCAGGATTGTACCAGGTGGCTGACTGACGCCTCGCACTTTTGTAGTTTTACTGTACCGCATGCATGAG
>NW_026268103.1:15373-16861 GCF_000697945.3 Frankliniella occidentalis | reverse complement strand
ACTACTTACTTGTGACTTGCTTTTGCGCCCCTACCGCCTGTGCTCGAGCACCCCTTGTCTTTTGATTGCAGTCGCCGGCTGCGCGAGGTCAAGGTGTGGTTCTTCCCGGGCGTGGTCGAGATACTCAAGGGGATGCAGTACATGGAGAAGCTCACCCTCATCATCGAAACGGAGGACGAGGGACCTGCCGAGGAAAACGAGGTAACGCTATCACTTCCCGTCGATTTAGTCCGATCCACCAGCATGGGGTGAATCATCCGAGGGGTACTTCACTGTAAATTCAAGTGTACACCAATTTTTCTGTGTTTTTCTTATTTTTTTCTGGTTTTTGAAATTGTTTTTTAATTGCGTTTTCCGATTGTTTTTGGAGGGTGGACACTGATTTTTGTTAAAATTGAAGTACCGCTCTGGCGAACCGGTCACCTTGCGCTATACTCAGTCTCTGCCCTCCTCAGCTGGCGGCGGCCTTGAGCTCGTGGACGCACCCCCTGCGGCACCTGGAGATCAGGGTGCTCCGCTGCAACGTGGAGGCCGTCGGCGGCGCCTTGGGGGCGGGCGCGCTCTGCGGCCTCACGCGGCTCTGCCTGGTGCTGGACGGCTCCTCGAACTCCGGCGACCTGAGCCTGACGGCCGTGCTGCGCGGGCTGCCCAACCTGCGCTCGCTCGTGCTGCAGTGGTGGTTCGAGGGCCCGGCCAGGTCGCTGGACCAGATGCTGCGCGACGTCCAACCCGAGATGATCGCCTCCCTTCGAGTGCTCTCTGTCACGACGGCGCTCGCCTTCTCCTCTCCCTCTGGTGAGTACTACCTCACACTTTACTTGCAGAAATGGCCAGCTGCTATGCCTCAGGTTCACGCTCGTGTCATCGTCGACACAGTCATCAGTTTTTAGACAGTCCCCAAGACTGGCTTTACCAGAAGGAATCGTGCCCCCCCCCCCTCCTTGTTTCGATTTTTCAGCACGCCCACTGACTGTCTCATCCACTGTAGAGCCAGTAGGCATTTCAAGTCCGTCAGGCGGGTGGGGTGATGACTGTGATGACCTTGTCGGTTGCTTAACTGCAGGTGCATTTTGTATGCATAATTGAGAATTATTCGTATAATTAATCGTGCTAACATGTCTTTTTTATAAGAGCTAACATTTTCCCAATGGTGGGATGAGTTGAGTAGTGTGTAGCTCGGAACGGAAACCTGTTACGCGATTGATTTCTTTCCTGGAAATTTTCCGTTTTTTCCGGAGGTTTTCCGTAATCTTCCCACGGCTTCCATCCAACCCTATTCTTGTCCAACTTTGCCCCCTCCTCGCAGTCCCCTGCACGATCCCCGCGGCCGGCTGCCTGGCGCTGCGCGCGCCCGTGAGCTCGCTCCACGTGATGAGCTCGCCGTGCCCGCGGAGCCTGGCGGGCATCGCGGACGAGGAGGAGTGGAGCCACCGCAGCCTGGACTGCGTGATCGCCGCCACCCACCCCGCGGCCGAGTTCGAGACGTGC
>NW_026268103.1:10362-14630 GCF_000697945.3 Frankliniella occidentalis | reverse complement strand
CCTTCAGGTACTTTTCGCAGGTGCACGGTGGTGGGGCCAGCTTCACGCTCCCCACCCAATCACCGGATCGGCTCCACGAGTACACCATTCTGACCGGCTGAATCAGTACGTTCCGAATATCCCATACCCAGAATTAGTACGACCCTCTAAGGTACCGGGTGTAACTGAGAATGCGCAACAGTGTTGCGGGATTGCATACCCGCCAGGGCTACAGGGGCCATGGCGCCTTACAGGCTATCTGGGTAGGCAAACCCGCAACACTGTTGCGCATTCTCGGTTACACCCGGTACCCAAATTTAATGTCAAACAGCGCCGGACGCCTGCAAACGTCTGGGTATGCAACCCGCATCATCCGCCTCACCCAAAAGAGTACGGGCTCCGCGACTGGGCCTATCATTTAGTACGGAATTAGTATGTTCGACCTATGCCATTTTCAAAATTTAAAGGTCGTTCTAATTCTGGGGATGGATTATTCGGAACGTACTAATTCAGCGGGTCAGAATGGTGTACTCGTGGAGCCGATCCGGTGATTGGGTGGGGAGCGTGAAGCTGGCCCCACCACCGTGCACCTGCGAAAAGTACCTGAAGGAGGGCCGTACTAATTTTGAAAATGGCATAGATCGAACATACTAATTCTGTACTAAATGATAGGCCTAGTCACGCAGCCCGTACAAATTTAGTTGGGGCCAGCGTAAACCTGGCCCCACCTAACTTCGGATTGACTTTTAAGCGCTTTTAAGCTAGTAAATATTCCGTACTAATCCTAATTTTTGTATGGTGCGAGACTGCGAGACCGTTAGTGCGGGGTGGCGTCGTCGTCGTGCTCCGAGGACTCCGATGACGTCCTTCGGGATGCCCGGATGGCCTCGGCACCACCAGATTCGGACTCAGCGCGTCAAAAAACCCCCAGGTACTAAATTTGGTAGGGATCGCACAACTCACCCTCCCCTAATAACAGAGAAGGGGGACCCCTTTGATTGCGAACCCGGTGTAGAGGCGAGTGGGCCCAGGAGGGGGACCAGTTAAGCTCTATCTGGGCCCCAACTGGTGCCCCCTTGGGGCGTGACCGGGCATCCTGGCGCGCTGCCGACGGAGCCCCTTACAGCGGCCAATTTTTACCCAACCGGGTACCAACCCAAACGCCTATGGAGCCCCTACTGGATACCCCACTGGGCCCTTATTGGGTACCCTACCGGGCCCCAACCGGGTCCCACCCGGATATCAACCGGACCCCAACTGGGCCCCAACTGGGTCCCAACCGGGTCTGCCCGGGTCTCAACTGGGTCTGTACCGGGGCTCAACTGGGTGCCCAACCGGCCACCCTCCGGGGCCCTACTGTACAGATCTGTTATCATGGGAACCCGTGTCCCCAACCATGTCCACAAGGGAGTGCCAACTGCATACTTTGCAACCCTCTGCCGTCGCCTACTGCTGGCGCGGGCAGCCGTGTCCGGCCCAGCCAGCCTACCTTATGCTGCCAGAATAACCCAGCAAAACTTGCAAAAGCGCGAACTAGCTTTAGAAATAGCATACAACATAAGAGCCGGATGGTGGGTGGCTTAAGATGGCGAGCCACAAAAGCATGATCAAGAGCCCTGTAAGAAAGCCTTATTATAGTGGCTCACGAAGCTTAGAGTCTAATGCCTCAGGAAAGGCAATACATAGTCTCGAATGTGCTAAAAGCAACTAGTGTTTCTGCCATTTCTAACGCCTGCTTGACACATTTTGAAGAGCGAAGTGCGACACTTCCGACTTAACACATTTTGTTCTACCCGGAGAAGGGCGGTTTCAGTGCGCGATAGAGAAGAGGCTTGTCTGTGCGGCGAGCCACCCCCTCTGGCTGTCCTCCCTCTCCGCCGACGTCCTGTCCGACCGGTGCGACACCTGCCAGCCCACACACATCTCGGACTGACAATCAGCCGACATGGGCACGCGTACACGACCACAGGCACACGCGCACGCACGCACACACACACAAACGCACACTCATGAACGAGTACACAGTCGCGCGCACGCGCACGCACACACGCGCGCCGGTGCTAAATCGGCGGGGAGAAAGGGATTTTAGCCATCGCCCAGCTCAAATGAGAAGCGTCACGAACCCGCCCGCCCACGTACGCGCGCGCGCGCGCGCGCGCGCACTCACACGCACACACACAGCCACACACACACACACAGGGTGAGTTATCAACCTAACGAACACGTCAGGCCCTCGGGCGTGCGCCGTGTATTACATGATTGGTGCCGTTCTGCTCCCCCTCCCCACCCCCTTTCCCCCGCACCCCGCCTGACTAATGCGGCGCCTCCAAGCCGTTTGCCACCGAATGATTTACCAACAATCTAGGTTCATTTTCCTCAAAACGCAAAGAGTTTTCGTCGGGCAAATCGTGCCAACTCGCCGCATTTACCAAAGCCAAGGGCGCAAATTTAAAACCACAGATTGATACAATAACGGTTATTCTGGTACATTAAAACTCTTGCATTTTGGGAAGCGTTTCGAAAGTTCATTTCCTGAAATGTAAACTAAAATATGTAAGAATCGAAAAAAAATCAAGTTTTGATAATTATTTTCGTTTGTAAGATAAGCAACTATTTGGGCCGATTTGGGCAAAATCCTCGTGCTTCCACGGCGATCCGTGGTCCCGTTGTCCGCTCATGACTCATCTTTTCCCCCCCCAAGTTTCCCCCCCCCCCCCCCTTTACGTTTTTTCGGCCTTCTGACTTTCAGTGCTATTGCAACGGGTGCGACTCATACACAGCTTGACCGACACCAGCGCAGTCGGGGCGGCGGGCGGTGTGGCCCAGTAGTGTGGCCGAGAGCCAGGATAGTGAGTGTGGCTCTCCGCACCGCGCTCCGCCGTGCCCGCCCGCGGCTGTAGCGCGCCAACGGCTGCCCCCCGCCGCTGCTCGCGTCCGCCGTCCAAGTCGTTGGCTTTTACAGCCGGTGATCATTCAGAGGGGCCGCGGCCTGCACCGCGACCATCCGAGTACTCCCCTCCCCCTATCTCCGCCCCTTCTTCTCCCCATCCTGTCCTCCCTCCCTCTCAGTATATCACACCTAGCCGAGTCCCACAACAGCGACTGAGGCCTCACCGCTCAATCATTTTGGAGGCACACAGAGTTGACGTAGCCGTCCGCTGCGGACGAGTATGTGCTATGTGCTGGGCGCCAGTGGTAGGACATGTTTATTACGGCGACTGCACTTGCACCCTACGAATAAACGTGAACGACATTCCAACAATTGATGACAAAATACCCCCCCCCCCCCCCTACACACACAAACACAATATGACGAGAATGCTACGTGTGAACGACCGTGTAAACCTCATAGCTTTTTGGAGAATTGGAAAAACCACACCAGCATTTTAGAGAAATATTTGCAATACGAAACAATCCAAACACGCTTGTTGTACATAAACGAACACCACGGCTGCCATTAGCGAATAATTAGTGACAACTGAAAGGCAGAATAGTAGCGGATTGTTAAAACGTAGCGAGGTAGTAGAAGGGTGGGAAAGTGCAAAGAGGCGGGGAGAGTGGATGGAGAGATGAGAGGAGAGTAGGGAGAGGAAGAGGGACGCGCGTATATAGAGTGCGACATCTTCGTGTTATTAATTAAAGTTGACTTTGAACCGACAGGCTTCGCTTGTCCCCTGCGTCAAATTAATATGAGAGGGGGAAGCGTACAGATACCGAAAGAGACAGAGGGATGGGTGGGTTAATGGAAGAGGCGGCAGTGGTGGTGCGTCTATGTGTGTGTGTGTGTATAAGTGTGTGTGTGCGCGCGAGAGAGAGAGAGCACGTGGGGGTGGCGGTGGTACCACCCGCTCCAATGGGCATGTATGAAGGGCCCACGAGGGCCCCGGGGGTTGGCGCGGCGAGGGGCGTCTCTGATTTGGGGTTAAACGGAGTGTGGCTGGGCGTGAGCTCGCGGTGGTTGGGAGAGGGGGGGGGGAATCCACATGCGCGCATGGCGGCGTCACCTGCGGCGCGGCTGGGCAAAGGCGGGCGTGGCGGTCTGTAGTGGAGGGCAAACATAGTGCTGATCAGGACGCGAGCGTGACAGTCCGCGAGGTAATCCGCGTACATGATGTGCGCCGCCAACGCAATCAGACACGCTCTGCACCCCACTCCCGGTCACGCCTCGACGCCCCCTCCCAACTAGCACTAAAACATTCATCTGTATCGCAGTAGCCGCACGTTGATCAATAATACGTCTGCAATGGGGTCCTCCTCCCCCTCCTCCTGCTCCTCCTCTCCCCCCTCCT
>NW_026268103.1:7710-10312 GCF_000697945.3 Frankliniella occidentalis | reverse complement strand
GAGAGAGAGAGAGAGAGAGAGAGAGAGAGAGAGAGACCGACGCTGTGGAAGTATCCCCGGCGCAGTGCGCGGTCAGGTCGACACGGTTGGTATTTGCTTCATATGGCGCCCCCCTTACCCCCACCCCACCCCCTTCATGAATGGTTAGGGGGGGGGGCATTAATTATGTGCATGTTAATAGATGGCGTTGGCGCCGCCGCTGCTGCTGCGGGTGACTGACTGACGGGCTCGAGGCCGGAGGAATGCAGCGGGGCGGGAGTCACTGCTCCAGTGATTGCAGTGGTTGCGACGCGACTCCTGCAGCGGCAGCAGCAGCAGCAGCCGCCCGAGTCGCGGTGGTGGCTGGCATGGTGGCAGCCGCCCGCGAAGCGCGATACGACTGCTTTTACACTGGAAAAACAAAGGTGCTAAGTCGTGCCTTTCCTGGGGTACTAACCAAATTCTGAGTATAGTGTCCCTGTAAAGGCACCAATTAGTGCCTCTGGTTGTGGCAGTTTTAGTGCCTTTTTGGGAAGGCACTAAACCCTTAGTACCTTGTAAAGCTAGGACTACTTAGCACCTTCATTTTTCCTAGTGTACTTGGTGCCCAACTGATGTGTGTGCGCGGATCCAGGTAGCAGACGCCGACCAGGAAGAAAGTGGGCCGGGTAGGGGGACACAAACCATCGAACCATATTAGTATGCACCATGAGGCGTTTTGCCTGTACTTATTTTGAGCGGCTAACAGTAGAAGGGACTGAGATTGTTTCTATACGCAGTGAAAGAAGTCCCGCGAGTCCCCCCCCCTGTCTCCAATTACCGCAATTAGAATAATGATTCCTCGAGTTGTTTAAATTAGGAGGTGGAAGAGAGTTCGGTATACAATGCGTAATATTTTTTTTCTATACAACGGGCACTTAGTCTCTGTCCACGGAAACTCGAGCGTAAACTCTGCCGAACAAATGCATTTTAAAAAGAGAAAAAAAATGAAATGCTCAATTTGGTCTCACAATAAAGTTTTGCAATTAGCAATTTTTAAAAGGGAATAGAAGCAAGGAAAATAATGATTTTTTTAACCATAATGAAGGGGATTTGCGATTGAGATATTTGTTTTCTAAGTGTTGGTTAGGCAAACATGATGTAGTCCTGTCGAGGTGGTTGCCAGGTTGCCTATCTTCCACTGAATAGAGGCTCAGGGCTGGTAATGTATACATAATCATGTATCTATTATAATAGAGATCAAGAGCTAGAAAAAGAGGGAGGGGAGAAGGACGGGGGATGGAGGAGGGAATGCCATCCGGCGAGTTTCGAGCCCGTGCAGCCGGCCCGACGCCCCGGCCCCGTGCCACCCTTCCCGCTTAGACAATGCTGCCAGCATCTCCTCGACGCACTATAAATCCGTGTCGGCGTCAAGGCGTGGACCTGTCGCCTCCGCACATCCACCCTGTCAACGACCCTGGATGGAAAAGAGGGGGGGGGAGAGGGTAACCCAACCGACAACACCAAAATGTCACTGGCACAATGAGGATTACGACATGTAAAGTTTCCTCGCTCCAAACTACTTTTGCCTCTCTGGATTTACATTTCTCATTACCACGAGGGATTTAACTTGTGCTGTATCCCTTTCTCTTGTTCGTTAGTTAATAAATAAATATTGCGATCCGTTGACGGGGCGATCAACTGTGGGTCTGTCCTGTCACAGGCCACTGAAAACAACGAGCGAGTGCGAGAGATAGATAGAGACAGAGCAGAGAGAGATAGGCCTCCCGCAGATGGACCGTTGATCCGCTTACACGGCCCCAGGCCCCCGGCCTGTCACCTGTCCTCGCCCGTGATGGCGCCGGCCGGCTCACCGCTGTCCACCGTCCACATGCTGACGGCAGCCCGTGCGTGCGACGGCCCTTTGGGCCCCAAAACAAACTGGGATCCAACAATTTAATCGCATGCGGCCGTTGGTGTATGTGTATGTGTAGTCCCCTTGGCTAATCCCCAGGTGTAGTGTAGAATACGCGGCGCTGTGCAATTTGTTTGAACAAACGCGCAGCTCGCTGACATATTTCCAAATCTCTCGTCCGTCTGTCGTCGATAGACCCTGGACGCCGTGGCTCCCCGTCAAACCAACCCCTTCGCTCCGTATGCCATACATACCAGGTGGCTGATTAACTCCGCGCACTTCTGTAGTTAGACTGTACCGCACGCAGGAGTGCGAGCGGGCTTGCCTATCGCCCCTGTCCACGGCGCCTTACGAGCCGGGCGAGTAGGCAACCCGCCCGCACTCGTGCGTGCGGTACAGTCTAACTAGAGAAGTGCGCGGGGTTAAACAGCCACCTGGTATAATGAGTGTACCCGTACCCCGGGCGAGAAGTGGCGGACAGCCCGGCGGACAGCGCCGCAGACAGTCCTGCGAACAGCTCAGCGGACAGCTTCGCACGGACAGCTCCGCACACTGCCCCGCGCGGACAGCTCGGCAGACAGCCCGGCGACCAGCTATGGGGGGACAGCCCGCGGGCGGACAGAACTGCTGTTCATTTAGCATCTCTAGTGGAGGCGCACGGTGCGGCACTCACTGGCGCGCCGCCGCGGCTTTGTCCCGCTCGGCGCGGGACCTGGCACCTCCCCGACG
>NW_026268103.1:5352-6200 GCF_000697945.3 Frankliniella occidentalis | reverse complement strand
CCCCCCCCCGGGCCTCTCACGACGACGGCGAGTTCCGTCCGACTCCTCTCTCCTCCGTCCGCTGCGCCCGCCGGCCCACGCGCGGGGTGCGCGAGCGCGCTCTGTCGGCCGCCTGCGTGGTAGGCAGCCCGCCCGCACCCGTGCGCACCGAGGCCCGTGCTTGCCTACCCCGCGATCCACAGGCGCACTGAGCTCGGCAGCTCGGCTCGGTGGCATCGTGGAGGAGGCTTCGCTCTTCGCTCTTTCTCTTGTTTCAGCAGCCTGTGGAGACTGACCAGCGGCCAGTAGTGCGGCCTAAACCAACGGCGACCCATCACACCTCGCCGAGCATCCGAACCAATAACCATCCTGCAGCATTGCTCCACGAGGGAGACTGGATTCACGTCGATTAACATCCGACGATGCATTCGCACAAAATTACAAGCTTCGGTTTTTCATCATTCTTGTGGCACGCGCTGCCTGCGCAGAAGTGTAAAACCGGGTCAATTTTTCACGCGGACTCACCAAACGACTCATAAACAAATGGGAAATGTTTGAATCTTACACGGACGATTCAACCGCGCGGAAAACCTGCCGCACAAGCAAAAGACTTCGAAAAGAATAATAATAATAACGAGCCGAAGAAAAGAGAAGCGAGAAAGAGAAGGTTAGGGCGCGACGTTCGGATTGTAGTCGCAGCGGCGGGGCCACCTGCCGCCAGGGCTGTAATGTTTGCCCGGGTTATAACACTCGTAACTTGTGCTCTCTCTCTCTGGCCGGAGGAATGCAGCGTAGGGCGGGAGTCACTGCTCCAGTGATTGCAGCAGAAGCAGCGGCAGCAGCAGCAGTAGTAGCAGCAGCAGCAGCAG
>NW_026268103.1:0-367 GCF_000697945.3 Frankliniella occidentalis | reverse complement strand
AAGGGTGAGTTATGACGAGCAGGACGACGCCTTGATTGATTGTTGTCTTTGGACAATGAGGCAAATCTGAGCGCGCCTCTGCAGCAGCAGCAGCACATCACAGAGTATGCAGGCGGGGGAGGGGCCCTGGTGGTGGCGCTTCTGGAGGTACACCGACAAAGAGAAAATTGAACAGCGCCGAGGAAATTATGGGTGCTGCAAGGCGTGGTATATGTTCTTCTATTTCTCTCTCATCCCTCCCCTACACCATGACTCTCTCTTTCTCTCTCTCCCTCCCTCTCGCTGCTTGGAAAGTTTCGCGACGACGACAACGTCTTGGCGTCCATTCGCGTGCACCCCGCGTGCAGCGGGGGCCACAGCTGCGGCT
>NW_026268102.1:27850-28190 GCF_000697945.3 Frankliniella occidentalis | reverse complement strand
TGCGGAGACGAATGGCTGTGATTTGTGATTTGTCCCAACTGTCTGCGCGGTCGATCATGTCGTTTAGTGCGGTGACTCATCCGAGGCCCTGGCGCACCACACCTCTTTCTTGAATAGCGTACCCCAACAAGCAGGCCCGCCCTTCCGCCAAACGCAGTTGCCAGCTCCACTTCGCTGCGCCGGCAACTTCCTTCGGCAGGGGCCGGGCCTGCTTGGCCAGCCATTTCAGTGTCGTGATTTACTGAAGAACATAATCAAATAAATAATGTGACCGGTACATCACTTGCATATTTGAGTAAACTAACTTCCGACGGGGGGCCTGCGGCCCTAGAGATTTGCT
>NW_026268102.1:25715-26695 GCF_000697945.3 Frankliniella occidentalis | reverse complement strand
AAAAAAGGCAAAATAATAGACTACCCTGCATGCTTAGTCGAGGTAATGGGCCGTTGACGGGCCGTAGGCGTGCCTTTGTGTACATTTTTCCACCACCTGACTCGGGTGTCAGCGCCGCAGGCCAAGGTAGATGTATACCAGGCGCGTCACAGCGTAACAATGTTTCGAGAGATATCGCGAAGCCTGTTACGCGAGACGTGGTCCGGCGTACATCTACCTCGTTGGCTGCGCGATTAAGCAAGCCTGATCAGAAAAAACTTTTACTGCCTGTCTGTGGGTGTGTCTGCCCGCACGATAAGTCGTGAACGAATTGATCTGGCGACCTGGGATTTTCTGAGCGATAGCGAAGCTTATTTCTCCATTGACCGGAAAACCTCCATTTTGTTCGTTTGTTCGTTCGTTTGTCTGTCTTTCTGAGTGTTCGCACGATAAGTCGAGAAGGAATGGGGTATTTCGGGTAAGTGAAGACGCGGAAACGGAACGGCCGAGCCGCTGCTGGATCTGTCTCAGCCTGCGAAATGCGCAAGCGCAGTAGACGCTGCGGCGGTCCGCCGTCTCCCCTTCACCACCAGCAGAGATGCAACCGGCGGTGGACTGGGCAGTTCCGTTTTCGCCGCTCCGCTTACCCGGAATGCCCTGTTCGATCGCGATCTGCTAATTTTAGGGCCGTTTTGTACGAAGACAGATCGAGTTCGAAGATGAGCATTCTAGCTCAACAATTGACTTTTTAGAAAGTCAAAAAACACAGGTTACGAAATAATCTTTTTTCTTACATAGTTTTCATGGGCTTCTAAGGGGTAACTCGTGAAGGTAGAACCCTATGGAGGAAAATTTCGTCCGTTTTGCTCCATATTGAACCATTTCAGTGCTATGGGTCATTTCTTGGCGAAAAGAACGTGAAAGAGACAAAATAGTCTATTAAATCGTAAAATGGCTTTATGTCACAGGACAGGATTGTTGGCTGAGCGATTAGCGAAGCC
>NW_026268102.1:19586-20417 GCF_000697945.3 Frankliniella occidentalis | reverse complement strand
AAAGGGAGTAATACTTAAACCACAGGTCGCACTACTACACCCTCTTTTGAGCTTAAGAGTCCCTAGATTACCTAGTATCTCTAAAACGTTGATTTTTACATAACAATCTGTCAAAATTCAAACTTTTAATGAAAACCGTTACCGAACAGCAGAAGTTTCATGTCCCTAAGTTTAGAGTAAAAAGGCCCTGACAAATGGTTGTCAAATTGTCAAATGTCAAATTTTGGCCCCGGAAGGCCCTGTTCCCCAATACCCTCTCCTTAACTCGTCTCGGGTGTCAGCGCCGCAGGCCTAGCTATATGTGCGCCAGGCGCGTCGCAGCGTAACAGTGTTTCGTGAGATATCGCGAAGCCTGTTACGCGAGACGTGGTCTGGCGTATATATAGCTAGTGACAGTAGACCCCTCTGACCGAAAATTTCATCCGTTTTGCTCTATCTTGTACCGTTTCGGTGCTATGGACCAAATGGTCTACTAATCGTAATAAAGGCTTCATGTCACCGAATTAAAGAGGGTAACTCAGCAAAGTAGAGCCCTTCGGGCGAAAATTTCATCCGTTTGGCTCTATCTCTAACCGTTGAGGCGCCAGACACTGTTTTCCACACTGAAATGACCCCAAACCATTACAATGTTTTTTCTCAAATATTTCATGGTCTCTGAAGGGTCAAGTCGTCAAAATAAAACCCTGGGGAGGAATAATTGTGACTTTTGGGGTCGAAGGCATACTTACGACACTTTCTTTTGCCCGACTCGGGTGTCAGCGCCGCAGGCCTAGGTAGATATATGCCAGGCGCGTCGCAGCGTAACAGTGTTTCGTGAGATATCGCGAAGCC
>NW_026268102.1:12215-12701 GCF_000697945.3 Frankliniella occidentalis | reverse complement strand
CGTCGGCTGCTTACGGGTTAAGAATAATATCTTCCTCGACATGTTCGATGTTTTGGCGGCCAAGCACATCATCATTAATATCAGGAAGCTAGTAGTCTGCAAGTGTTTTGCCAAATAGGGTGTTCCAGGCTATCTAAAACGGAAGTGAAAAAGAACAAACTCACTGATTAATCTGTTTCCGTCCGCCCAGTATGAGAAACTAACATGGTAGTTTGGCCCGATCCTAACCTCTCAAATATGGAGGAGAGCTCGAAACTGATCTGACAGTTTCTCATACCTGAAAGGCCGCGGGGGCACGTGATTAGCTCAACCAATCAAAGCCATTACGGAAACAGAAACATCAGTGAGTTTGTTCTTTTAATGCTTCCGTTTCAGATTGCCTGGAACACCCTATTCATCTAGGATCTCCGCTACATCCCGCAAAGCTAATTGAAAGCACAATTCGTCGTCGTCATGGATTTAATGTCAGTAATCCTCCGCCATTTT
>NW_026268102.1:11331-12165 GCF_000697945.3 Frankliniella occidentalis | reverse complement strand
GCATGTGCCGTTTTTCTTGTGGCAAGGAGATGATGCATCGCATGGGCCGTGAACCATATATCGCTTCACCAAACCAAAGAGTTCTGGATATTTCTTTTCATCAGGAAAGCCAGCAGATATAATTTTATCAATGTCATCTCCAGAAGTCGGTGTGGACGACGCATAATGTACAATCCATGTGTGTGGGTGCGCCCTCTTCCTTGGAATTCACGGACGGTCATCTCACCAACCACTTTCCCGAAAATTTGCTCTCGCACTATGTCAGAATAGGGCTGAGTGGCTCGCATTTCAATGCTCTGTTGATGGGACGTATTCTGTAATAAAGCATTCCGGTAAAGCTGAAATGCGGAAGAATGCAGGGAACAAGAAAACGGAAGTCGCATGTAAAAGCATAGTGATTTCGGTTATCTTCTTCCTCGCATTCTGCTGCATTTTAGCTTTACCGGAATGCTTTATTTGGATCAGTGTTGGTCCTATTACACTCGTCCACAATCTCCCTCCATTTTCTGTTGCAGGCGAGTGTTATCATCCATGAACGATTCCCAAGCTTTTGGGAGACGGCCAAAGCGTCATAAACAAGCAGGCCCGCCCGTCCGCGAAACGAAGTTGCCAGCTCCGCTTCGCTCCGCCGGCAACTCCGTTCGGCAGGGGCCGGGCCTGCTTGGCCTGCCGGCGGCGATCAGGCCCGGCCATTTCTGTGACGCGATTTGCTGAAGAACATGATCGAATGATGTAGCGAGCCCTCGGCCCGCTTAAACCCGTCGTCTTTGAGTTTGCCCCAAAGACTCGAGAAAGGGATGTAACGGTGAAGCACCGCGACTACAACCCACCCTT
>NW_026268102.1:5389-6306 GCF_000697945.3 Frankliniella occidentalis | reverse complement strand
TTTTTTTAACCCAGGCAGAATTTCATATTCCGAATCCCTGATGGCGAGTCGATGTCGGTAATATTCAGCTAATGATGGGACTCTGCTGCCACGTAGAGCTGGTTCTCGAAACTCCAAATGTGATGTCTCACCATGAATATGGATTAACGGAAACATTTGCATGTCCATAGTCCTCTTGCTCGGAACCATAGCACCTGGGCCAAGCCCATCTTCCCTTCTTTGCCTGGGAAAATACATTGCGTCATATGACATAGGTGGCAATCTGCCGGTGAAGACAGCACCTGAGCCATCCGCTACTGGTGTGATTGAGTACTGGTTGCCACGCAGCAATCTGTTAACAGTCATCGCCGACTCTTGTCACTTTCGTGTTAGGGTCTTTAGGGTTAATCACCAAAACAACGTCGTGCATTTCTCTGCCTTCATTTCCGGCCTCTTCTTCTTGTTGCCGAAGTCCTCTAGTTGTTTGAAATGCTTGTATAAAAGGATTGTGAGTTCTTAAGTATCTCTCGAGTACTGCAAGTACTTCGTTGCTCACATCCTCTGTATACGACAGGCCCTGTCGGCGTTTTTGGAGTATCTCCTCTTCAGTGTCATTGGAAAAGTCCAAGAAATAAACTTGGCCATGGTTCGGTGGCCGTGTCTCATCGGCCGTGTCTCTGTAGGCATGGTTATGCCACTTCACCTCCCCATTAACCTTGAGTGACCATAAACCATACTGACGGGCCCCGAGGTTTAAAAACTCTCCAACTACGGCTACGAAGCACGTCGCAAACAACTTGTTGTATTTAAGTATTTTATTTTTTAAGTTTTATTATTTAAGTGTTTGGTATCTAAGTATTGTAAGTCGACCTGGAGTGTGCTATGAAATTTATTAATTCTAGTTACAAGTGTGGTGGTGTACTGTGTACTTATCAGAG
>NW_026268102.1:0-312 GCF_000697945.3 Frankliniella occidentalis | reverse complement strand
TACGGTACATTCCGTGAAAAAAAATTCTTGAAAATTCCGTTCAAAATTCCGTCGAAATTTCTAACAGTGGACCACGTTGCACATAAAGACGAACATGGAGGCGTCCAATCGTAAAATGTCAGAGGAAGTACCCCCCCAAAACAGCACATTTTGAATCGGGAACTACCCTCGGATTTGCCGTATCTTTCACTGTTTCGGCCCTAGAGGTGGATATCTCGAAAACAATGGCAAAAAGTCAAGTTTTAAGACTGTTTGACAAACAATATACAATCTAGAAACTGCGTGGGTTAATTTTTTGTAAGCAAAGCAGAA
>NW_026268101.1:14315-15930 GCF_000697945.3 Frankliniella occidentalis | reverse complement strand
TACGCCCTTCGGTACGCCCTTCGGTACGCCCTTCGGTACGCCCTGCAGCTCTCCGCTGCGCACACTCGCATCTAGTTTCATTACGGTTGTTTCCACTTTATTCCCACGACGGCTGTCCACGTAACTCGGCCCCATTCCAGCTGTTTGCTTCGGATAACGGTGCAGCTGCTGTGCTCTGCGAATAGAGACGAGTTCTGCTGCCTGCCGATAGATGCCGCCGGGTGCCGCAATGATGAGAGCCTTCTATACGTACCCTCCTTGCCCCCCCCCCCTCCCCCTCGACTGGGCTCCGTATTTGAACTTTTGGCCATTTCCTCTGGACTGTATTTCCTCGGAGTCACTTAGTTCTAGGAAGGATCTTTTAAAGCCAAAAATAGACATCCTAAAGCAAGCATGCGGACGCCGAGCAGACTATCGAGAGAAATTACAGGGACTCATGCCCGGAGACAACGCAGAGGCGAGGAGACTTCGTGAAGACGTCCAGGAGACACTTGAGAGACATTGAGGAGACAGAATAGAGAATTGTTCTGCAAGCTGTTTATCTTTGACTGGAGGACGTCTCTAAGTTGTCTTCAGGATGTCTATATTTTGTCCTCTCGTTGTCTCTATAGTGTCTCCTAAATGTCTCTATACTGTCTCCTGAATGTGTCTATAGTGTCTCGTGGATGTCTTCACGAGGTCTCCTCGCAGTCTCTGCGTTGTCTTAAGGCTTAAGGCAAATGACGTTAAAATAAAGTGAAAATTTCCTTACATTAACTTAATTTACTTGAAAATAATAGAAATGCCTTAAACCAAGTGCAAAAATTTCCTTGCAATTTTTGAAAAGAATTTTCCGTGGTTGAAGGATACTATTTTCTGGGTTCATGCCTAACGGAGTTGCCGGCGAAGCGAAGTGGAGCTGGCAAATCCGCCCCTGCTCTGCATGCCTTGCCCTGTCGCCTCTCCGGCGTATAACTCCCTCTGTACATCGCGTAATATTGCGGGGAAGACTCGCGCAAACTACCTCTATCCAAGTCTTCGTTTCATCTCTTTCATCCCCTCACTAACTCACCCCCACCCATCCCCCAACAACCTTTCCCTTTCCCCCACCCTCACCCCTCTCTTCCCTCGGAACTCGACCCCCATCTCCACCCCCTACATTTCTACATTTCCTGCCAACGAATCGATGAGAGGCAGAACAGAAACGACTCTGCTGTAAGGAGAACGAGTGGGGATGGGTGTGGACGGAGAGGGGTGCGAGAAGGTTCCTGTGTGACCCGTCCGTCCTACCCGTCCGGCGTGTATTTTGAGGTGGTCGACGACCAAGTTTGAAGCGCTCATCATTTCCAAACTGTTATCCAGGAGTCAGTTTGACCCCCCCCCCCTTTTTTGTAGTTTACTGAAGCGGGGCACTGGCAGTCGGGTCGGGTTGGATGAGCTGCCGAGTAGTTAGCTTGCACCGACTCCCCGCACGGGTCCCCGTCTTATTCATCTTTCCTCGTCCTCTGACATCTCTCTTCTGCTCAAGCTAGTGGTAGGGCTCGCCTTAGTGTTTTCGATTGGGCGGGTATGAGATCGGCGCTTGCCCGACACAAGAGGAGATTGAACTGTGTGGCTGGCAACTGTCTCATCGCTC
>NW_026268101.1:12640-14265 GCF_000697945.3 Frankliniella occidentalis | reverse complement strand
AGAAAGCGGCCAGAAGGCTTGGCGACAGGATCGGCCCGGGACTCTTTGGTCCGGGGACTCTTTGGTCCGGGGACTCTTTGGTCCGGGGACTCTTTTGGTCCGGGGACTCTTTTGGTCCGGCGACTCTTTTGGTCCGGCGACTCTTTGGTCCGGGCCGGGGACGTTTTGGTCCGGCGACTCTTTGGTCCGGGGACTTTTTGGTCTAGGACTCTGTGGTCCGGGGACTTTTTTTGTCTAGGACTCTTTGGTCCGGGGACTTTTTTTGTCTAGGACTCTTTGGTCCGGGGACTTTTTTGTCTAGGACTCTTTGGTCCGGGGCCTTTTTGTCTAGGACTCTTTGGTCCGGGGACTTTTTGGTCTAGGACTCTTTGGTCCGGGACTCTTTGGTCCGGTGACTCTTTGGTCCGAGACTCCAGTCCTGATCCGGGACGCGCGCAGGCCCACTTGGCCGACGCATGGCCCTCACATGACGCGGATGAATACTCCGCACCCCGCCCCGCCCTGCTACTGTGCGCCCGGGCCTGGTGCCGTCGCCGGCGCCGCCGGCCGCCGCGCCCCGTTATCGGCTGATCTAATGGTGCAATAAGGCGACATGCCCGCTCCGCTCCGCGCTCCGCTCGACGAGAACGCCTCGCCTGGTCGCGCCGAGCCCCGCTCCGAGCCCCGCGAGGCCCGAGCACACTAGTCTCCTGTCGGCCGAGATGCCCGTCGGGTTTTTCATCCTGCCCGATGGCCCAGCTATCGCTGCCCGCCCACCCCGCCAGCATCACCCCTTCCCCTGACCCTTTCTCATACCTCGCCACGGGGTTTGCTCGACACTGCAGGTGTGCGGCCATTCGGTTGATTTCCGCGGTATTTCACGATGATTCCCCGGCGAAGCCCCTGCTGCCCCTATCCGGACGGGAGTCGGCCGCTGCTCTCCCCGCGGGTTTAGTTGGGCTGTGCTGCCGGGCCGGGCCGGGCGAGGTGAGTTGCTCTTATAGCTCTGTCGGTTCGGTTCCGAGGAGAAATCGGAACGGCATAGAGGATAGAATGCCTGCCTGCCTGTGCGCCTGCCGGCCCGAGCCCGAGCCCGGCCTCGCCTGGCCGCGGCGGGCCCCGCTGGGTCCGCGCCGTGCAGAGCCGGGCCTGGCCGAGCAGCCGGGCCGAGCCGAGTCGGGCCTAACCGGAGGCGGTGCCGGGTCTTTACTCGACTAATGACCCAAGTACCGCTTCATTTGTTGGGCTGCGCACCGTGGTGGAGTGCGGCACGCAGCGTTGCGCGGCACCCGTGCAGTGGTTGTTACCATCGCATCTTTTTACTCGGCCCCTTTATTACGATTGCGTTCCCAGTTTTCCGATTTCCGTCCTAACTTCCGGACACACAACTTTACTAGCCCAAACAACTAGAAATACGAACCAATTTCACCCGGCGTTCATTCCCGTCCCTATTTGCCGGCCCGCAAATTACATGTAATTTTGTATTTTAATGTTGCGCCTGACAGCACTTTTGTCAACGACAGTACGGACCCTTACAGCATTAAATAGATCCACCCTAATTTCCCTTCAGTATTTTCACAAAGTTTTAGTCACAGTAACGTTTTCGACAACTGCTCCTCACTAGGCGCGCCCCGACACCGCGTCTA
>NW_026268101.1:10983-11295 GCF_000697945.3 Frankliniella occidentalis | reverse complement strand
GGGACTCTTTGGTCCGGGGACTCTTTGGTCCGGGGACTCTTTGGTCCGGGGACTCTTTGGTCCGGGGACTCTTTGGTCCGGGGACTCTTTGGTCCGGGCACTCTTTGGTCCGGGCACTCTTTGGTCCGGGCACTCTCTGGTCCGGGCACTCTCTGGTCCGGTGACTCTTTGGTCCGGGGACTCTTTGGTCCGGGGACTCTCTGGTCCGGGCACTCTCTGGTCCGGTGACTCTTTGGTCCGAGACTCCG
Organism: Frankliniella occidentalis; assembly: GCF_000697945.3. Classification (NCBI taxonomy): domain Eukaryota; kingdom Metazoa; phylum Arthropoda; class Insecta; order Thysanoptera; family Thripidae; genus Frankliniella; species Frankliniella occidentalis. The sequence continues at coordinate 11,047 of NW_026268101.1, read as the reverse complement.
GTCCTGGTCCGGGACGCGCGCAGGCCCACTTGGCCGACGCATGGCCCTCACATGACGCGGATGA
>NW_026268101.1:10610-10933 GCF_000697945.3 Frankliniella occidentalis | reverse complement strand
CGGGGCTAAAAATAAAGAAACGAACGTGAAAGGCCGAGGTAATTGTGATGTCCCTTTGGGCTGGCTGGCCGGCCGGCCGGCTGCTCGCTCTCGACCAGCCCTCCTTGAGACGGAGCGGGACGGGACGGGACGCCCTGCTGCACGAGGCATTCACACGGCGGCGCTATTCTATACTGCCTTTCACCTTCTCGAGGTACACGGAGCGGAGGGGGCAGCAGCAGCAAGGAGCTGACAAGGGAAGGTTTTTAGGTGTTACACACCAATTTCGCTGGGCGCGATACATATTGCAGGGGACATATGTAGATTAAGATTGGCACCGGTTT
>NW_026268101.1:9372-10541 GCF_000697945.3 Frankliniella occidentalis | reverse complement strand
CCAGCCCTCCTCCTTGAGACGGAGCGGGACGGGACGGGACGCCCTGCTGCACGAGGCATTCACACGGCGGCGCTATTCTATACTGCCTTTCACCTCCTTGAGGTGCAGGGAGCGGAGGGGGCCAGCTGCAGCAGTAAGAAGCCGAGTGTGCCGCCCGAAAGCCCCAAACGGCCCGTCCGGGAAGACATGGCTTATTATTCATCGTAAAGCCACAAGTACAGGTCGTCCTGAGCGCCGCCCTGGCGCCGCGCGACGAAGTGCGCCGCGGCCGCGGACGATGTCGTGGTTATTGGTCGCTTTGGGATCAATAGCGTTAGGCAGGTGTCGGCCGCGCGCTCTCCGGGGATACAGGACGACTCGCCGCGCGAGTCCTTTGTCGCCCGCCGTCGCCGCCGCCGTCGTCCAGGCACACCCCGACACGTCGTGCCCGAAGAGCGAGGGAAAGGGCCCAGGAGGTGAGGTGAGGGACGGGACGGGAGATCTGTCCAGTTTACTCGTCCTTTTTCCTCCTGTATTCCATAATGTTTATTGCCGCTGTGTGGGGCCGAGGGGGCCGCGCTCCGCCACGCCCCACTCGGGCCCCGGCCGTGGCCGCCAGGCGGCCTCGAGTCCGGCCCGACCCGCTCCGCTCCGCTCTCGGTGAGACTGTCGTCCTTTTGGGCCGCCGCCCTGCCGCTCTGCCGCTCCACTCCTCCCGGATAAGTCCAAGAAGACTCAACCGGACGACGGGTAACTAAGTGACGGGAGGAGGGCGGGGCCAGGGCGGCCTCCTCGGCCGTGGTGTAAGTGTGTACAGTTGTATACAGCTATGAGGTGGGCGCTCTTTCTCTCGGACACGCGTGGTGATGCGTAAGTGCGGGCGGCGGCCCGGCAGTGCGGCCGCGGGGCATTAGCCGAGCCCGCTTGTGTTGTTGCGACACTTGCCGGCTATTTTTCGCCCGCCGCGCGCTGCCACTCTCTGCTCCGCGGCCCGGTGGTCTCTCCGCCGCCACCGCCGCGCCGGCCAACACACTGGCCGGGGCGTAAGATTAAGAGGGGGGCGGCGGACGGCGGCTGGCAGATGGGCAAGTTGCTGTGCGAAACCCCTGAACGTGTAGGCAACCCTTCCACTGCCCCCAGACCGGACGCCACCCGCCACCTCGGCGACAACCTCGGCCGCGGTTGGCTTG
>NW_026268101.1:3129-3588 GCF_000697945.3 Frankliniella occidentalis | reverse complement strand
CTTCCCTCTAGTCCCCATTCTCTTTTCTCTCTCTCAGGGTGGTCGCTTGTGACCCTTCTGAGACACGGGTGGCGGACGGGTTTTGCCTGTCGTCTCTAGCCATGTGAGAATAGGCAACCCGCCCGCACGCGTGGCATGCGCGCCAGTAGACGCAATCGCCCGCACGGGGGCACAGCGACCAACGGTTTCGACGGTGTTCTTTTGCTGAGCATTGTGTATGGCAAGCCTGGTTGGTTGCTGTACAAAACCCGTAAGTCCTGGATGGCAACTTGGGGGGCTGTCCGTAATATGGCCTTCTTCTTATTGTCTTAAACCGCGAGGCACCGCGACACAGTAGGGCCGTCAGATGCCGGAACTTTATTTTTTCTCCAGACCCCCGTCTCCTTCCCACACCTCCTCACCCTTTCCGTTCCTTTCGCAACAGCGTGCCGTATGTCACCTGCCGGGTTGGGTCCCCCG
>NW_026268101.1:0-353 GCF_000697945.3 Frankliniella occidentalis | reverse complement strand
CGTCCCGCCCCGGCCCACAACAGCCCCGTTATGACGCGCGAAACCGCAGTGCCGCGCCGTACAGCGCGCCGCTCGGCCCGCCCGCCCGCGCCGTGCTGCGGCTCTTCTCCGCGCTTGCTTTCTTCCTCTTTCTTTTCTCACCTCACGGCGCGGCGCGGGGGGCGGGGCGGGGCTGTGCGGTGCGGGATGGGGAGGCTGCGTCGTGGACCAGGATGCCGTCGAGGCCGCGCGCCACTATACTACTTGATCGTGTGCTGCTGCACCCCGGGCTGGCGCCCTCCTGCACCCCTTCTGCTCCCCACCCCGACTCGACGCCATTAGTGCCGGGAGTGTGTCTCGCCCCGCCACGCCCC
>NW_026268100.1:22403-22902 GCF_000697945.3 Frankliniella occidentalis | reverse complement strand
CGTTCCGGGCCGCTGCACGGCGCCCGCCCGCCATGGCGCCTGCCGCGGCCCCGAGGTCCCGCGCCCTAGCTAGCTCACGGGCCGCGGGCCGCGGGCCCCGGCCGGCCCCACCGCGGCGCTCATCGCCGGCCGAACGTGACCGCCGTCAGGGGACCACGGCGCGGCGCGCGCAAGGGCTCAGGCGGGCCACGCGAAATAGACTCTCTGATTCACTCGGTTTGTTGTCTTGCGCTCGGCCCGTGGCTCGTGAATCACCTGCTCTCGAGGATGAGCGCCCGCTGCTGCCCCCGGGCCGGTGGGCGCCGAACACCCGCGGGACACCACCTGCTTCCGCTGCCTCCAGTCAGCGGAGCCGCCGCCCGGAACGGCAGGGCAAAGTTCCGGAGCAACGATACACACCGACCACTTCGCTGGTCTGGCGATGAAAAATTTTAAGATCCTCGAAAAAGGCTCTGACAATTGTCCGCTAATGAAGCGCGTCGCTCGCGGTGTTGGGGAA
>NW_026268100.1:16747-17468 GCF_000697945.3 Frankliniella occidentalis | reverse complement strand
CACTGGAAATAAAAAAATAATTGTTCCAACGACCGTCTTTTTCTTGTAGCTGTGTTTTTGGTAGCTGTGTTTTTGGTCCAAAGACACTTTTTGCCAACCTTCTGGCTGCCGAAGGCTTGGCCACTGACGAATTTCGTTGGACCAGCATATCATAAAGCTGAACTAACAAACCATATGTTCCTGAAGCCATTCAAAGGACATGGTGTTGTTGGTGCAGTGACACATATGTCGAAGGAACACTAATCAATTATTTGTAAGTGTCCTCCCTCGGTGGAACAGGCTTGTCAAAATGATGGCAAAATGACCTCTTCGTCACGCTCACAATCAAAATTTACTGTGGCGAGGCAGCCAGATTGGCGCCAAACGAGGGTCATTGACGAGTTTTTGACGGTTGTGTTCTATCTGGGTCGTTGGATTTCTCATATGAATAAAATATGGTCACTTCGTTGATACGTGTGCTGTAAGTGACTCACCCAACTGTGTGACCGGCTCCTCGACAATCCGGTGCCAGTAAATGACCTAAGCTTTTATTCACAGTGTAAAACTCAGCCCTCGGATCCCTGGAATGTAAGATATGCGATTCGATCGGACCGAATCGGGAATAACCTCAAGCTGCCCGGGGGCTGTCGGCGCCGGCCCGGCCCGGCCTAGGGATCAGCGGCGAAAAAGATGCGTTATAAATCTGGTGACGCGCGAAGCGGGGGCGGGGCGCGGGCGTCGC
>NW_026268100.1:11616-11992 GCF_000697945.3 Frankliniella occidentalis | reverse complement strand
GGGTTATCATGACGAGCATAGCAGGATGCTGACGTCGTCAGCGTCCTGGACGATAACGTTCTGTAACAAAATGGCTGATAAACTTCTATTCGTGCATCCGTGCATGTTTGCATTTATGCGTTTTGCGTGCCAATTTCCTGTTTTGAAGTATACATTGAGTATAGCAGATTGGCGCTTAACTTCAGGGTACAGGTTGCCAATCTCCCGAGCAATCGCCTTCCCCCGAGCGAGTAGGCAACCCACTCTCTCGAGTGTGACTTGACTTGACTAACCACGAGGCCTCTTTTGGCCCGAGCTTCATGCGGCACAGCATATGCCCACGAAAGTCGACGAGGCTGCCAACTAGACAACGCCGTCCAGATCAGACGTCAGCTTC
>NW_026268100.1:10831-11263 GCF_000697945.3 Frankliniella occidentalis | reverse complement strand
TTAATCTGTTTGGTGTTCGCGGTCCATGGATAGGGTTATCATGACGAGCATAGCAGGATGCTGACGTCGTCAGCGTCCTGGACGATAACGTTCTGTAACAAATGGCTGATAAACTTCTACTGTTGCATCCGTGCATATTTGCATTTATGAGTTTTGCATGCTAATTTCCTGAAGAGTACATTGAGTATAGCAGATTGGCGCTTAACTTCAGGGTACAGGTTGCCAATCGCCTTCCCCCGAGCGAGTTTAGGCAACCCACTCTCTCGAGTGTGACTTGACTTAACCAACCACGAGGCCTCTTTTGGCCCAAGGTTCATGCGGTACAGCATATGCCCGGGAAAGTCGACGAGGCTGCCAACTAGACAACGCCGTCCAGATCAGACGTCAGCTTCGCGGCCACGGCGGGGTGACGGCCCCCTGACAACGGCGTGC
>NW_026268100.1:3782-4226 GCF_000697945.3 Frankliniella occidentalis | reverse complement strand
GTCATGTTGTCGCTGTGCATCTCCATGTTCGAAGGTAACGCTCCGTCTTCCTACCAATGATCGATGTCGTGGTCCTGGCTGGTCTTAGTCCTTGTCCTGGTCTTGGTCCTGGTCGTGATCCTGGTCCTGGTCCTGGTCCTGGACCTGGTCCTGGACCTGGTCCTGGTCCGTGTCCTAGTCCGGGTCCTGATCCTGGTCCTGGTTTGGCCCTGGCCCTGCCGTGCCTATGCCCGCCATATGAGTGAGTGCAACAAGGACGGAGCTACATATGCAGGAGATAAAGAAGAGCCTCTCTTGAACGATCTCCTGAATCGCACGGCTGGTCCTGGTCCGTGTCCGTGTCAGAGTCCGGGTCCTGGTCCTGGCTCTATTCCTCGCTCTGCTCCCCTGATCTTGGCCCGACCCGCAGCCTCCCCCAGCGCGTTCCGTCCAGCCGCGTCCAGC
>NW_026268100.1:1102-1473 GCF_000697945.3 Frankliniella occidentalis | reverse complement strand
AAGAAGGAAAATAAATCTGTAATCGGTTTAGGTGGAGAAGGGAAACGGGACAGGGCAGGGCCACCATGCATGACAGACAGGACACAAATACAGGACGAGTTAACAGCAGGTCCTGCCTAAGGGTATAAGCCTCAGGCCCGCTCAGGGCTTGAGGACGAACGGACGGATCGGAAGGAGCCTTCCGAGAAAGCAGGGCCATGTGTTGCGTCGGCTGAGGATCGTTGCGGTAAAAGGTGGACCAAGACTGGACAAGAAGCTCGCACCAATAAAACTCGTGTAGGAATCAGGTGTGCAATAGTATGGTGAAGGCGGGATTTTATTATATGCCGGTTGCGAGAATGGAACGCAATGCACAGATCTGTCCTCATACT
>NW_026268100.1:0-407 GCF_000697945.3 Frankliniella occidentalis | reverse complement strand
GTGGCGCGCCGGTGGGGCGAGCGCAAGAGCAAGCCCAACATGAACTACGACAAGCTCAGCAGGGCGCTCAGGTGAGTTTGGCAGACGCACAGGTGGAGGGGTCGAGCCATCCAAATTAGGGCGCAGAATAATGCATAATCACTGTTGCCAACTGGGGAGGAAAAGTTCCCACAAATACACTTGTGTGAAGCGGGGAGCTTTTGTGTCTTCTTGAGCTTCTCGGGTTCCTAAATGTTGCTTTCACTGTAAATCAGGGGAGTCCAGTAGATTGGAGTCTTAAGTTGCCCGGCCAAAGAATCGGGGTGACTTACTGGACAGCTTTTCGTGTTCCATGTCACACTGCATCGATCTTATCTCACTCCTTAGCGACAGGTTTTCGGGCTGTATCTTTAGATTGAATTTGGCTG
>NW_026268099.1:19199-19565 GCF_000697945.3 Frankliniella occidentalis | reverse complement strand
TTTGGAGCATGGCGCCTGTGAGACTCTGGGTAGGCCACTCTGCAGTACACACATGCACTACAGGCAAGATGTTGCCTACCTACAAGGCGCTATGAGCAGAGCAGCAGAGGGCAGCAGAGCAGCAGCTTAGCAACTTACAAGGGAAGGTTTTTAGGTGGTACACACCAATTTCGCTGGGCGCGATACATATTGCAGGGGACATATGTACATTAAGATTGGCACCAGTTTTAGCTGCCCATACTATGTTTTTCGTTTGTTTTGGACAAATTTTAGTAAGAAAACATCATAAAAGCAGCAAAACTGTGATCTTCAAATGCCTATATCTCCGGAACCGTTTGAGCTACACCGCCCAGATTTTGCACAGAG
>NW_026268099.1:16334-16882 GCF_000697945.3 Frankliniella occidentalis | reverse complement strand
CCTCTAACCTAGGTACAAAAATTGTCTCTCCCCTTTTAGAGTACATGGGTGTTAAAATGAAGTGCACATTTTCAGTTACTTGTTTCCTTTTGTTTTGTTTGCATTATTTTTTCTTACTTCCAAAATTTGTTCTGTATGAGGAGGCAAATTACATTTCTCGGATGTACGGGGGCGTGAAGGGAGAACAGCACTGTGCGGCTGTGGCTCCAGTGGCAGGGAGACACTAGGGGCCGGTCTGATCTGGGGAGGTGAAGGGAGAACAGCACTGCGCGGCTGTGGCTCCGACCCCAGTTACATCAGATTGCCAAGAATTGAAAAGTTTCGAAGATTGTCGGGTGTCGGTTATATTTGACCAAATGGTATTCCTAGGCAATTATGACACAGAGCGTATGCAAATGGGTAAAACGTATGCCACGTTTCCTTGTAAAATAGGCAAAAAGCATGGGTCGGCCCTAAACACAGACGAGCTAGCAGGAGATTGCTGGAAATTCAAAGGTGGATTGCCAGGGCTTATATGTGTACACCTACCAGGCTGGCCGAGTCCAACA
>NW_026268099.1:10472-11324 GCF_000697945.3 Frankliniella occidentalis | reverse complement strand
TCCGCCCAATCAGTGTTTAAAGCCGCGCAGCACCCCCCGCCACGGTGCGCCACTCTTCAGCGTGGCTCGGACGGCGACGCCGCGGACTACGACGCGCGACCAGCGCCGTCGGCCGTGTCGTCGACGTCGCGGCCCCCGCCATGGACGCCCAGACGGTTGAGCACGCCGCCGGGGCTGGCGTGGTGCTGGCGGTGCACCCTGCTCGCGGGCCTGGACCTGTAGCGGGGACAGGTGTCCAGCGCGGCGTCCTGGTTGGAGCTGGACACCGACCTGGTCCTGGGCCCGGCCCGGGTCCCGGAGGGGGCAGCGCTGTAGCCAGCGGCCACGGACATGGGCCTGCGTCCGCCATCAGCCTCGCATCGGACCTGGAGAGCACCGGCAGCAGGTGAGTACAAGGGTACCTTCAAGGGAGCCTCTGAGGTGGTGGGTGGGGGACAATGTTGGACCTACATGCACTGCAAACCCAACAGGGTCCTTACTACACACGAGGAAGAGTTGTTCTCGCAAGCACGTATAAGTTTGTACTTACCAACCATATTACACTCAAGAAGGAGTATACCAGGAGAGTATGACTGATGTGTATTGACTACAGGACAATATAGTCCCATATGCCCTGTACTTTTCCTGGTTACACTGTATGCAGTGTTGGTGAGTTGCCTACTCATATGAGGCCCTAAAGCGCCACGGTAGGCGACAGTAGGTAAACTTGTCCGCTTGCCTGAAACAGCAGGTCAAAGTTTAAAGGTTGGGTCTATTAGGCCAAAATGACCCCCCCCCCCTCGGCCCTTAGCCTCTTCTCCTCCATAGCTGGAGCATCCGGTATCGGAGGATCGTTTGCCCTATTTATTTCTG
>NW_026268099.1:8678-8986 GCF_000697945.3 Frankliniella occidentalis | reverse complement strand
ATCAGCTGCTATTTGTTTGGTTGCTCGCAATCTTGCAATTCGGCTGCCATAGTGGCGTAGAGGAGGACATTTGGGGAGGGCAGGGGGGCAGGGCGGCCAGCAGCCCAGTTGTATTGTTGGGCAGGGAAGGGGTTGGGGGCCCATCCCGCGCAGTATTGTTAGCGCGACACTCACTCGGACACCATTCCGCAGCGCTCAAAACGATGATTTCTGGTTTTGCTCTTAGTTCTCTTTCCTGCTTATCGAGAGTTAAAGCTAGCTGACACCTTCAAGTTACTTATGTATTCTTCATATTTAGTGAAAGTATT
>NW_026268099.1:7584-8255 GCF_000697945.3 Frankliniella occidentalis | reverse complement strand
AGGGTTATTCTGATAAACGGTAAGCAAATGAAAATTAAGTAAACTCTCTACAATTCAAGTATTGCTCTTAAAATTTTGAGTCATATTTCTTGTTTCAAATCCTGTTTGTTCCTATGTCCACCCATCCCATAGTCATGGTCCATAGCCCATGTCCACGGATAAGTCAAGTTCAAGTTGTTCTTACTTCACGCTCTTCTTGACCGAAGGCCACCAAACTTTTGAAAATATGTGGATTATTCTCACACAATTATCAGGCACAGTGCAGGTTCGCTAATAATGAAAACGTATACAAAATACACTTGAACAGGACAAGGACCTTGCAGTATTTTGAATATCTGAATATGTTTACGAAATACGACGTAAGTTGTGTTTTCCTTAGGGGTCATCAAAAAAAAGTATGTCCGTCACTCGCCGCTACGAACCCGCCAATACGTTCACCATATGCAAGCTCTCATGACGCCTGGCAGGCAGGCAAAATCTTGCCTGCCCTGCATGCGTGTACTGCGGGCTGGCCTACCTTGAGTGTCGCAGGCGCTGGGGGCTAGCTCCAATAGAGAAAAACGAACGCACGTTCTATAGGCCTATGTACGATTTTTACCTCTAACCTAGGTACAAAAATTGTCTCTCCCCTTTTAGAGTACATGGGTGTTAAAATGAAGTGCACATTTTCA
>NW_026268099.1:2294-2744 GCF_000697945.3 Frankliniella occidentalis | reverse complement strand
CCCCCTCCCTCTTCTCAAACCCACCCCTCCCCGAGAAATCTGATGTGCGGACGAGCTGAGAAGGCTCAGGGCCCACCGCCGCTCCCCAACCAGATTCATCCAGAAAGAACCAACCTTCTGTGCCCCTCAACTAGCCTCACCAAGATTCGACCGACAAACAGCCACACTGTCTCACAGCATTTTAACGACGAACGTTATTATAATTAGTGAACGCCAAAAAGGACCACAAGTCTTAAACCATTGAAATATATGCCGATTTTACTCAATCCCACAACAATCAGCTCGAACTGGAATGTGTATAAGCCCAATTAATATTAAACTTTATAGTGTGATCATTACGGTATCGTATCAGGCATAGTAAACATTTTTTATACCACAGGAAAGCAGGAGATTCCTAAGGGAATGGGATCGGAGCTGCTGGGCCGGGCGGCGGCACCACGCAGTTGCTAC
>NW_026268099.1:0-342 GCF_000697945.3 Frankliniella occidentalis | reverse complement strand
GGGGGCGGCGGCAGTGGGCGGGCGCCACGCGACGACGTACTACACAGCCGATGTGGGTCAGGGGCAGCATCCCCAGCATCCCCAGCATCCCCAGCCCGCCCCGCCGCTGCGCTCCACCATGCTCCGCCCTGGCCTCGGCCGCATTGGTCGCAGCGAGGCGCATCAGGGCCGTCTGCTGAAGTGTCGGCCCGCCACCCATTGCCCGGTCTGATGGCCCTGATGGCCCAGATGGACCAGAAATCAAGAGGCTATGACCTATTCGTGATGCTTCGTGTACAGCAGTAACGGGTGTTACGGCCAGTACGTTGGGTTGCCGATGCACTGGCTGCAGGGGCTGCAGGC
>NW_026268098.1:12972-14397 GCF_000697945.3 Frankliniella occidentalis | reverse complement strand
CTCTCCGAAAATTTCTTGTTGCACACAGTACACTCAAAAGGCTTCTCTCCAGTATGCGTTCGGAGATGGGTACGTAAGTTGCCAGCCTGTGTAAAGTCTTTGTTACATAGCGTGCATTTAAAGGGCCTCTCATCCGTATGGGTAAGGACATGATTAAGCAGTTTCGAACGACTTGTACAGACTCTGCTGCATACGTTACATTCTAAAAACCTCTTTAGTGTGTGAATTTGCGTGTGATTCTTGAGTTCCTTCGAAGATGGCAGTTTCATGTAGCAAATCTCACACTGAATGGGCATGGCGAATTCAGGGGGTTGGCTCGTATCTCCTGAAAACAAAACAAATCATCTTTCATTACACACTTTTTTATCACTTGACATTGGTGGCGGCGCCTTCGAAGAATTTTCGTCGTTCGTTATCCGATACGCGGCATACTTTACAAGTAGGAGTGCGAGAAAGTGTGTATTCTACTCGGGAAGAAAGACACATGACTCGACTCTAGGTAGGTAGGTAAGGTACAATAACAAATTCCTATCGAATTACTTAAAATACAATTCAACTTAAAGGAGAGGGCAAAGAGCGTCAAAAAAACTTCATTTGAAGTGAAGATCTGAAATTCAGACTAAAGTTATGAAATTGCTATTCAGACAAAGATAACTGAAATTTCATACTAAAAATTCATACCAACAAATTCAGACAAAACAGTCTGAATTTTCAGACGTTTAGTATGTAATTTTGCTTCCTACCAATTTGTCTGAATTTTCAGACTTTTTTTAACAGTGGAGTAATAAGACGCGATGATATGGTTTCGGCAGTGGGGTCAAGCCGGACCAAAACTGTCTCAGAGGGTAGTCAGTGATGTGATTGATGGCCCAGTGTTTGGCACGGTGCAGCCGACCCCGGGTGCTGCGCGACAGCCGCTTCCCAGAAGTAAAACGGGCAGGGCACGTGCCGGGGTGAGGTACACCCTGCTCTCCCCGCTCACCCTGCTCTCCACGCTCACCCTGCTCACCACGCTCGCCCTGCTCTCCCCGCTCACCCTGCTCTCCACGCTCGTCCTGCTCTGGGGTGCGCGGGGCGCTGATTGATTGTCAGCCGCCCGCAGCCGCTGGTCCGACGGGGTCCCCGCGGTCCCCGCGCCGTCGCCCGCGGCTCGCGCAGCAGCAAGGCCGCGGGGGGTGAGGTGTCCGGCAGCGGCGGCACGCACCTCCCGCGACAGGCGCAATAAATCACCAACGCGAAATTTTCGCGGCCGCGATGGCCGATAGGGAGCCCCGCGGAATACTCCTGAAATCGGTCGGAGCGGAGCGGGCAGGCAGCGGGGGAGGGGAGGGGCGGGGATAGTATCGCGGGAAAGACGAATGGCCGCGGCGGCGGCGTGGTGATCGCGACGGACAAACAATGGAGCAGCATCCCCTGCTAGGATTA
>NW_026268098.1:9877-10880 GCF_000697945.3 Frankliniella occidentalis | reverse complement strand
CTGAAAATTTCTTTTTGCACACAGTACACTCAAAAGGCTTCACTCCCGTGTGCGTTCGTAGATGTACACGCAGACTGCTGCGCTGCGAAAATTTCTTGTTGCACACAGTACACTCAAAAGGCTTCTCTCCAGTGTGCGTTCGGAGATGTTTACGCAGACTGCTGCCCACCGGAAATTTCTTGTTGCACACAGTACACTCAAAAGGCTTCTCTCCAGTGTGCGTTAGGAGATGTTTACGCAGATTACCACTCTCCGCAAATTTCTTGTTGCACACAGTACACTCAAAACGCTTCACTCCCGTGTGCGTTCGTAGATGTACACGCAGACTGCCGCTCACCGGAAATTTCTTGTTGCACACAGTACACTCAAAAGGCTTCTCTCCAGTGTGCGTTCGGAGATGTTTACGCAGACTGCCACTCTCCGAAAATTTCCTGTTGCACACAGTACACTCGAAAGGCTTCTCTCCAGTGTGCGTTAGGAGATGTTTACGCAGACTGCCGCTCTCCGAAAATTTCTTGTTGCACACAGTACACTCGAAAGGCTTCTCTCCAGTGTGCATTCGAAGATGTGTGCGCAGACTGCTGCACACTGAAAATTTCTTGTTGCACACAGTGCACTCAAAAGGCTTCACTCCCGTGTGCGTAAGGAAATGTCTGCGCAGCTTACTACTCTCCGAAAATTTCTTGTTGCACACAGTACACTCAAAAGGCTTCTCGCCAGTGTTCGTTAGAAGATGAAGACATTCAGCCCCCGAATATTTTTTGTTACTAAGTGTGTCACCTTCTGCAAAGTTGTCGATGCAAACTGTACACTTAGACGGCTTATCTAATATGTGAGTGGGTTGATGTGCACAAAAATGACCATTTGTCGAAAACTTATCGTTGCACATAGTGCAATCAAAACGATCTTTCGTATGGATTTCGAGTTGCGTCCCCTTGTGCATTTTCATGTGATGGGCAAGCTGGATTTTGGATGAAAATTCCTCGGAGCACACAACACACCC
>NW_026268098.1:8006-9827 GCF_000697945.3 Frankliniella occidentalis | reverse complement strand
CGTAAGGAAATGTCTGCGCAGCTTACTACTCTCCGAAAATTTCTTGTTGCACACAGTACACTCAAAAGGCTTCTCTCCAGTGTGCGTTAGGAGATGTTTACGCAGACTGCTGTCCAGCGAAAATTTATTGTTGCACACAGTACACTCAAAAGGCTTCTCTCCAGTGTGCGTTCGGAGATGTTTACGTAGACGGCTGCCCACCGAAAATTTCTTGTTGCACACAGTACACTCAAAAGGCTTCTCTCCAGTGTGCGTTAGGAGATGTTTACGCAGATTGCCACTCTCCGTAAATTTCTTGTTGCACACAGTACACTCAAAACGCTTTACTCCCGTGTGCGTTCGGAGATGTTTACGCAGACTGCCGCTCTCCGAAAATTTCTTGTTGCACACAGTACACTCGAAAGGCTTCTCTCCAGTGTGCATTCGAAGATGTGTGCGCAGACTGCTGCACACTGAAAATTTCTTGTTGCACACAGTGCACTCAAAAGGCTTCACTCCCGTGTGCGTAAGGAAATGTCTGCGCAGCTTACTACTCTCCGAAAATTTCTTGTTGCACACAGTACACTCAAAAGGCTTCTCGCCAGTGTTCGTTAGAAGATGAAGACATTCAGCCCCCGAATATTTTTTGTTACTAAGTGTGTCACCTCTCGCAAAGTTGTCGATGCAAACTGTACACTTAGACGGCTTATCTAATATGTGAGTGGGTTGATGTGCACAAAAATGACCATTTGTCGAAAACTTATCGTTGCACATAGTGCAATCAAAACGATCTTTCGTATGGATTTCGAGTTGCGTCCCCTTGTGCATTTTCATGTGATGGGCAAGCTGGATTTTGGATGAAAATTCCTCGGAGCACACAACACACCCAACGGGCACGCTGGCAGTGGAAAAGCACGTTTACTCTGAAAAGAAAAAGGAAACGAGCAGTAGAAATTGACACATAGTTATGAGCTCCGAGCGTAGATGTCCGAACCCTTGTTTATATCTAAATTCAATCACCCTACAGTTATTACTCTACGACAATCTAAGCACGATACAACCGGACCCTGGTGACGATGTTGGATCCCCCCCCCCCTGTCCCTTTCCCTGGGGTGCGCTTGTCCAAGCCTCCCTCACGCCGTCCCGCGACCCTCCCCGGCCGCATCGAGTGCAAGCAAACAGAAGTTCCTCCTCGGCCCTGCTCCGCACCGCTCCGCCCGCAAAGCTACTCTCGTGTGCGTGGGATGAAGCCCTATCAGGCGGTGCATTCCATCACGACGCAGGGCGTGGCGCGGCGTGGCGTGGCGGGGATCGAAATCATCGGAATGAGATCGCCTGCCCGCCCCGCCCCGCCGCGCCCCGCTCACAGCCGGACTGGGCTCGCCGAGGCGCGCGGCCGCTGATATCCAAACCGTCCGTTTCGGCCACCGGTGCGTATGCAATATGTAACGGAACCATACGAGAGGTGCCCCGGTGGGTGCGGTGCAGCAGCGGCAGTCGCCCGCGATTCACTTTTTATAAGGAAAGTATGCGAGCGAAAACAAGAAAAGAAAAAAATCGCAACAAAAGAAACGTAGAAACAACGCGTAAATAAGGCAATGCAAATATACGTGTGTCGGTCAAGCAGCGTGGCTACTCGGGTCGAGCGGGGCTCCAATATACAAACACACTCGCGCTGCTGCGGTCGCTGCGGTCCCGCGCGGGGCGCGCCGAGGAGGCCGCAACTGTGAGGGCGCAACTCGGCGAGTGGACGCGCCGAGATACGGCGGTGCGGCGGGGGCGCGCGAAAAACGGATCGGTTTGGTGGCGGGACTGCTACTCATCCTCAATGGGCGGGTGGGG
>NW_026268098.1:6107-6588 GCF_000697945.3 Frankliniella occidentalis | reverse complement strand
CTCGTTTCATCTCGATGCCTCGGCGATTTTCCTCGTTCTCCTTTTAAGGGATAGAGAGCGATAGAGGGGACACCTGGGAGAGGGAAAGAGAGGGAAAGAGGGAGAGAGAGGGAGAGAGAGGGAAAGAGAGGGAAAGAGGGAGAGAGAGGGAGAGAGAGGGAAAGAGAGGGAAAGAGAGGGAAAGAGAGGGAGAGAGAGGGAAAGAGAGGGAGAGGAAGGAAAGAGATTGATTCGAGAGGGAGAAGGAAGTAGCGGGGTGAATGCTCAGATTAGATAAATAGCTACAGAGATCGGTCGGACATAGGCAACCCGTCGTGCCCCGGTGCGCTGGAGCGCGCTTGGCTGCCTACACGCCAGGCTGCGACCGTCACCGCCAGGTCGCCACCTCCTCTTTCGACCAACCAGCCGCTGCCTCCTATGACCCTCGCGGGGGCAGTCAGTCACTTCCAGGTCAACCACCACGAGTCCCGCCAGCTCCTCC
>NW_026268098.1:1200-1591 GCF_000697945.3 Frankliniella occidentalis | reverse complement strand
GTACTTCAAAAGCTTCAAAGCTAAATGTTGTTCCAAAGAGGAGGGAGAGAGAGGGAAAGAGGGAGGGAGAGGGAAAGAGGGAGAGAGAGGGAAATAAGAGAGGGAGAGGAAGGAAAGAGATTGATTGGAGAGGGAGAAGGAAGCGGCGGGGTGAATGCTCAGATTAGATAAATAGCTACGGAGATCGGTCGGACATAGGCAACCCGTCGTGCCCCGGTGCGCTGGAGCGCGCTTGGCTGCCTACACGCCAGGCTGCCACCGTCACCGCCAGGTCGCCACCTCCTCTTCCGACCAAGCAAGCAGCCGCTGCCTGCTCCTGACCCTCGCGGGGGCAGTCACTTCCAGGTCAACCACCACGAGTCCCGCCAGCTCCTCCTGCCGCATTTCGCAT
>NW_026268098.1:0-320 GCF_000697945.3 Frankliniella occidentalis | reverse complement strand
GCGCCTCAATTAGTTTACGTCTGTTTAACAGAGTTAGGGCCCCGCTATGCGGTATGCGGAGCGCGCCCGAGACATCCCCCCGGCCAGGAGGGGGCTGCAGGCTGCAACGCTAAAGGGGATGGCGAAGATACAAGCAAAAGCTTTCTTTTTCCTTTCCATTTTTGGCATGAAATGATTCATCACGAAATAACGCATTACGGCTGAAATGCAGAAGAATAGCAGGAAGAAAAAAACGGAAATCGCTATCCTTTAACATGGTGACTTCCGTTTTCTTGTTCCCCGCATTCTTCTGCATTTCAGCTTTAAAAACATGCTTTACA
>NW_026268097.1:28201-28512 GCF_000697945.3 Frankliniella occidentalis | reverse complement strand
ATTCCAACATACTCTGCAAATGAAAGTGTAGGACAAGATGACAGCTATAACTGTGCACTTCAAACCGCTTCAATAAACTAATTTTCTACACCAGTTTTAATATAAATCGCAACCCTATCACATGTAGGCTCTTTTCAAAGAGAATTTTAAGACCAAGAAGACGACAGTCTCGGAAATTAAATTTTCGATCAAGGTTACGAAATTGCAGTTTAAAGAGTAGAACTCTTCAGTCTTGCAGTTATAGCTGTCATCTTGTTCTACACTTTGATTTACAGAGCGTCTGTGCAGGACAAGGAAATGGAAAACCCTGA
>NW_026268097.1:23510-23851 GCF_000697945.3 Frankliniella occidentalis | reverse complement strand
CAAGCAAAGTGTCGCGTGTTGCGCACAGCCGTCATTAATTAAATCATTTTGAATATTAACTGCAGTCCTCATCACACAGTGAAAAGTCGACAAGGCGGGATTTTCTTTGTAAGTAGTAAAAACAAGAAGAACCTGCTCTCTCACTGCAAACTTCATTTCGAGCATGAAACCTCATCGGAATTGTGTTTTCATTAAAACCAGAGTCTTGAGTCATATTCACCGAATAACGTCTCACACACCCCCCACCCACTCCCCAACAAAAATGTAAGGAGTAAATGCAGTTAGTTTTGCATTCAGGCGTTACAGGGATGCTGGCAACATGACGGTAGAGAGGCTGGAGC
>NW_026268097.1:21449-21778 GCF_000697945.3 Frankliniella occidentalis | reverse complement strand
CAGTGGAGCTAAATAAGATTTAAGTTTCTGTAAAAGGCATTAAGGAGCTGTAAAATTAGTGTCTTTAGCAGTTTTATTGCTTTTGTAAACGCACTAAAATCGTATCGCCTTTAAAAAGTACAACTTATCAACTTTTTGTTTTTCCATGTTGCTTGCTCCAGAGGGAGAGCACAGCTCATCCAATTACCCTGATGTGTAGACATCTGCTGGTCCAAAAATACCGACGGGTGGACGGGAAAACCGATGTTCACCCGTCTACCTAGTTTGCACATAGTTTTAAGCATTTTCCGATTATGCGACAGGGTGGCGGCAATGAAGAGAGGCACCAC
>NW_026268097.1:16393-16894 GCF_000697945.3 Frankliniella occidentalis | reverse complement strand
GCCTCATCAGGGCGCCGCGAGGCTCACTCGTCTGTAGGGGAGGGATTAGGGCCGGGGACGCCCGGCGAAGCACTCGACCAAATGTCAAACCGCCGCGCTAGGCCGGGCTGGCTGCGGCCTTCTGGGGACAAAGTCGGAACGCAGAGCACGACTCTGTGCTACAGCGTGCAAGGGCACAAAAACGGGACCTCCATTCTCTCTGCTTTGGAGGAGCTCGTTGCATCTCTTCTCCGTGTCCAAATGCAGTCCCTTTGGTCCTTTACATGCCCCTTCCCCCCCCCCTTCCTGTTACTACACCCCTATTACATACAAACACTTAAAACATGTATGAAGTCCTAAAAAAAACGAAACGCTTTGTCAACGAAATGCAATCCACAAGCACGGTAAAATTACTGATTTTTTTTTAAAAACGAAAAATGGAAACCTTTGAGGAACTCCTGGATTTAAAGATTTCAATGAGCTCTTTTCCAATAAAATGAGCGAGAAAAGCATTTCCATTTT
>NW_026268097.1:10955-12248 GCF_000697945.3 Frankliniella occidentalis | reverse complement strand
ACCAACACGTTCGCAGGCAGCAGGGCCACCACGCACACCTTTGAGTCGCGCAACCGGAACACATGTGGGGGCTGTGCGTCCGGGCCAGGGGCGGGGGCGTTATACGTGGTTAAAGCGAGGGGAGGGGGTGCGGCGAGGGGAGACACATGGCTCTGTCCATTGCGAGCAGTCACTATTAGGGACAAAAGGAATGCCGTCTGGAGGCGTTTACACTCGCACTTTCCCGCCCCGCACACACCCACCCCCTTGCGGTCTCCACAGTCCCTCTCTCCTCCATGCCACTATTTGTCTACGTCTGTCACTCGCCTCTTCTCTCTCTCTCTCTCTCTCTCTCTCTCTCTCTCGCACACACACGCGGCGATAAACAACGGGACCAAACACGGGGCTGATTTCCAATTCCCGCCCAGCGGAGGAGCTCCTCTGCGCCCGCCTGCTGGAGCTGAGAAAGCAATTATAATTACATGCCAAAGCAGCCGACGGGGGGGACGGAGCGGAGGAGCGGAGGGGTCGGACGTGTTTCGTGCCGCTCCGTCTCCTCCTTTCTGGTTTGGTGGTTCAAACTCGGTTTTACAGGAAGTGCTTGGTACCTACGGATCGGCGTTGTGCTCCCGAGTGTGTGTGTGAAGTTTGGTGCCAATCAGTGCTGCGGTGTGGAAATTATCAGTGATTTTCATGGATTTCGTGTTGGCGTCCCCTGCATTCCGGCCGCCAAGTGGCTGCTGCGCCGCAACATCTGGCGAGGGCGGCCGTTGGGGCCTCTCCGCCCGCCGGGCTGTGCCTGCGATTCTACGGTGCCCGCCAGCCTCCAGCAACGTGGGCTACACAGCGTCGGCGTGGTGGCGTGGCAATGCATCGGATTTGAGGATTCAGTGTCCAGTGCCCAGTGCAGTGTCAGTTCAGTGTTCAAAGTGCAGTGTCCGAGTGAAGTGTCAGTGCTGTGCGTCCGAG
Source organism: Frankliniella occidentalis (assembly GCF_000697945.3). Classification (NCBI taxonomy): domain Eukaryota; kingdom Metazoa; phylum Arthropoda; class Insecta; order Thysanoptera; family Thripidae; genus Frankliniella; species Frankliniella occidentalis. The sequence goes on along the minus strand of NW_026268097.1, from coordinate 11,300 downwards.
ATAGGTCGGGCCACGCCCACGGCACCACCCACAGCAGCGTCTCAATCGACGGGGTCCACCGCCTCGGCGTTCAACCCAACGAGTACCGAGTACCCAGCGTTTGGCCTTCCCTCCCGGCCCACCCATGGGGTTGGCGTCGGCCCGGGCCCGGGCGAGCCGCGCCAAGCCAGACGCAGTCATCACAGCCCTCCTCCCCCCTCATCTGCGTCGCTGGAAGGAGGCTGAGTTTTGTTTTATTTTATTTTTCTACACATGCATGAATAGGCCACCCCGCTGCCCCCCACCCCCGCCCCTATGCAGCCCTGCGGTCGCCGTGTGCGGAGTGGGGCGGGGGAGGGGCCCGGC
>NW_026268097.1:5187-6510 GCF_000697945.3 Frankliniella occidentalis | reverse complement strand
GTATCAGCTGAGAGGAGTAAGAGGTTGCGAATGCCCCCCCCCCCTTTTCCCCGTGGGAGAGTGATGTACCCGCGGCGTGGCGGGCCGGGCGGCGCTGCCAAGGGCGTAACGGGAAATAAGGGCCGCCTAAGTGGCTTCCCCACTACAGGCTGGCTTGGGGACTGACATTAATAAAGGCTGGGCTGTGCGGGCCCGGCGGGGCGGGGGCGGGGCGGAGCTGGGCCGCACCACCTGGTGCGTCCTCCTCGGGGAGGGAGCGGGGGAAGCCGGAAGGAAGTTCATATTGTGTCGCCACTGTGGCTCTCTCTGCGGGGGAGCGCGCGAGGCCGAGGGACGTGGTGGAGCGACACCAGCGACGCCCACCCCTACCACTTCCTAGATATGCGCCGTGAGATGTCTAACGGCTTAGAAAGGAGTATAAAAAACTCGACAGATTCCACACTATAGCCCACCACCTGCTCGGCTTGGCGAGATACGTAAGCAAGAATCCTATGAAAGCCTCAGTCAGCTGCTTGGCGAGATGATTCGACGTGTTCCTAATAAGATTCTTTTGCAGCAGCGGCCCGGCAGCCGTGCGTCTCCGCGACGTTCTTACCGGTTTCACGAGAAATTTAATTTGTCGCCGCGAGATTCGAGACGGCTTCATCATGGCACAGCGCGCTCACAAATTGAATGCACCGCCAACGAAGAGTGAGAGAACGAGAGAGAGAGAGAGAGGGAAGAGAGAGAGAGAGAGGGAAGAGAGAGAGAGGTCAACGTGGCAGTGACAGAGACGAGACGGTCGGAAAGAAGGCGGAAACTGCTTTCTAGGTAATTAAATGCAAAGCCGGAGGGCCAAAACGGACGGCGAGTTTCTTTTTGCAGTCTCGGGAAAATAAATACACTTAGTGCGGTGGAACCGAATTGAATCTGGTAACACGATTATTGAGACGCGAGACACGACAAAGGAGTATTTAACATTTTCAATCTGTCGTTAATGATGCCTGGCCTCTCGTCGTCTGCAAGGGAGGAAACACTGCCGCGCCACTTCTACCGTTTCAGTGATTACACTGACAAAACAAAACCGCAACACGCTCGAAAAATAAGTGCAACTCCTGTTCACTTGCAACTGCATGACTCTACAGTTGTCCACATACGACTGTTAAAATCGGTACCTATGCGTTTCTTTCATGGTGGACGCACACTAATTCAAGAGAGTTCAGACTTTAATTAGCACCTTCGAAATGAGAAGAACAGTAGCGATACAACTGTTTTCTTCTCGCAAAGCTCAAAGACAGCGGAGGGTAGAGCTGTGGCTGTAGAGCAGGAAGCAGGTACCATGGG
>NW_026268097.1:0-322 GCF_000697945.3 Frankliniella occidentalis | reverse complement strand
TGGTGGACCCGGCCGAACTCCTCGAAGAGCCTGGTGAGGTCGGCCTCGTCCATGGAGCGCGGCAGCTGGCCGACGAACATCTTGATGTAGTCCGGGTCCGGCTGCTCCATACTGCGACACAGATAGCACGACAAATTTGTAATTAGCACACATCGCAACTTTGGTTTCCGACAATAATTTGAACAGTACGGTACATCCAATTTCCGCACGTCCTTATTTTTCAGGAGTCTTGCCGAGCGTGGCTTTGGGGGCAGGGGTCGTTTTGGTCAGATGGAGTACTCTAGTTACAACTACTTCCTTCCGGCCATGGCGGCAGGTCGGC
>NW_026268096.1:22194-22804 GCF_000697945.3 Frankliniella occidentalis | reverse complement strand
CCCCTTGGTGAAATACCTGAAGTTAGCCCTCCACCACTCATCTCCATTACAGTGTGGGGTGGTGGAAAAGGATCAAGAAAACTCTTTTTTCGATGCCGTCCCGTCCTTTCTGATAGTACCTTGATTTTCCGGAATAACCTGATCTGACCCACCTTGGCCTCTCCATGCCGCATCAGTAGCCCAAATATACAATTTTTTGTCATATCGGGAAGGACATTAGCAAGCGTTCTATGTCCAAAAGTGCCTATTTAGCTTTATAGAGGCTTTAGGTGCTCAAGGTCTATTGTACCTTTTTTTGTAATTTTCCTGATACTTCCGTGTAGTGGTTCAGAAGTTTAGGACGTCGCGCGATTGGAGAGGGTATTCGAATTAATTCCCACCTCATACGGCTGCGATTGTGCGCTTGCGTGTGTGTCTGTGCGCTTGGTTCTGGAGCAAGACCCTGGGTAGGCAACCGGGTGAGCACGAGGGCGCGGCGGGACTGCCTGCCGGCTGTTTGCAGGCGGCCCGGCGCGCTCGAGTCGGCGAGCAGAGAGCGCATGGGAGGGGAGACATGGGAGGAGGAAAAGAAGAAAGTATGGCACAACCAAACAGGAAATGCTGGGGGGGG
>NW_026268096.1:16152-16994 GCF_000697945.3 Frankliniella occidentalis | reverse complement strand
GCTCCGACTGTTCCCGCTATTGCTGTGCTGTGGGAGCCTGGAGCGCTCCCACCCACCCCGCCCCACTCTCATCTCTTGACTGGACCGACCTGATCTGCATACGCCCTAGCTGCCCGCGGCGGCCTGCCCTCAGCCAGCCCCTCTCTCGTTGCCTTTTCCTTTCCGTTCTGCGCGCTGCGCTCGTCGCCCACCCCTCCCCCTCCCCCTTCTCCCCACGAGGCGCGACCCCCCCCCCCCTCTCCCGCCGCACCCTCCTTCGCGAGCGAATTAATTTGCAGCAGACTGTCGCCCTTCCCCGCATAGGCACGCAAGTTGCTCTCTCTCTCTCTCTCTCTCTCTCTCTCTCTCTCTCTCTCTCCCTCTTTCTCTCTCCCTCTCTCTCTCTCCCTCTCTCTCTCTGGCTCCCTCTCTCCCTCCCTCTCTCCCTCTCTTTCTCTCTCTCTCGGGGGGTGAGAGTGCTGTGAATACCTGACGCCGACCCCCTCCCGCTTCGCCAGAGCGCCGCCACCCCTGCCACTCTCTCCGCGCCGCCCCATAAGATGCGGTCGCCGGGTCGATGTTTCTGTCCTTGTCACTCCCTCACGGTGACGCATACCTAGCCGCAGACAAACAGACAAGCAAGCAGACAGACGGGTGGCCGTGCACACAGGCACACATACACACTCACACTCACTCGCACTCACAACACACGCACATACACACACAGAGACGGGCAGGTGTCTGCCGCTCAAAGCAGGAGACGTGACTGATGTCGCCCAGGAGGGCGCGCAGGGTTGGCGGCCCCTGCAACCTCGTACATCGCGCACTGCGAGCACTGGGCCGCCGGGGCCGAGGCTGCGGGG
>NW_026268096.1:10850-11197 GCF_000697945.3 Frankliniella occidentalis | reverse complement strand
ATCCCGCTGCGGCTCGCCCGCCCCGCCCGCCCGCGATGTATCACCAGGTGCCCCCGCCTGGCGCTGGCCCGCGCTGCTCCTGGCGCCCGCCGCTGCTCTGAAATTCACTTGTCAGGGCCGCGCAGTGTTACACGTGAAAAATTCGCTAAGGTTCTACTCTTAGAGCAAAGAGGGCATGCTCTTCACTTGCCCCAAAAATGCCCTTTTAAAATACCGATGGGGCTCGCTCACATTGAGGGCGTTCATGGGACTTGGTGCAAGGGAGGGCATCGACCACTCATCCTGCTTGCTTGCACTGCAAAAAAAAGAAAGCACAAGAACTTCGAAAAAAACAATTCCCGAACTTT
>NW_026268096.1:10448-10800 GCF_000697945.3 Frankliniella occidentalis | reverse complement strand
TCCTATTGCCGCTCTGTGTTTTGGCCTAACTTGGAAAGTAAAAACTGGAAAACGCATGCACCGTTGTATTGTTGGAGATTTTTGAGACCTAACCTATACCTTTGGAAATAGGTAGAATTCTTCCATCACAAAAAATGTATCTTTATGTCGAAAAACGTCGTTGCGTGGTTTCGCCAGCGCCCACAGAGCACAGTTCCTGCTTTTCAATGGGGACAAGCGAAATCGCATGTCAACATTTTGGCATTTGAAGAAGCGGCCCTAGTGTTTTTAGTGCTGTGTATATCGTTGGTGGTCGTGTGAGTGTTAAGGTGAGAGGGAGATGGGGAGGGAGTGGCTTTGCTGTTTCCCCGGG
>NW_026268096.1:5944-7248 GCF_000697945.3 Frankliniella occidentalis | reverse complement strand
GTGTGTGTGCCCGCTCTCGAGCAGGTCTGACGGGGCAGGGCGCGGAGATATGCTAATATATGAGGGTCGGTAAGCGTGGTCGTCATCCCCACCCCCGGACTAAAGAGGCTAAGAGGAGGCGTGAGGGAGGGGAGGGGGGTTAAGGGAAAACTCGGACCTTTACTGGCGTAACAGTCTGCGCGGGGACACCGCTTGGCTCCTACGTTGCTGGGGGACTCGTCAAATTTGGTCGGCGTCGAACATAAAACCCTCCACGGACGAAATAACAACAACCGGCATCCCCATATATTTGTTTTCGTGTTTTTGATATTTGCTTGGTCTGTGAGCTCACGTCCCGTCGAAGCCGATTTTTAACTCGACCTAACTTACTGCGGGTCTGCCGCTATGGCCCCTTGCTTCCTTCACGCCCGCCGCCGCCCGCTCGGCTTAGCCTGGCCTCCCCTAACTCTGATATGCCCCACTTCCTTATCGCCCACCCCTCCCCCGCTCTCGCTCTTCCTCTGCATCATCAAGTACCTCATCATCTATCATCCCGCTGCGGCTCGCCCGCCCCGCCCGCCCGCGATGTATCACCAGGTGCCCCCGCCTGGCGCTGGCCCGCGCTGCTCCTGGCGCCCGCCGCTGGCTCCGCTGGCTGAGCCTCATCGCTATGCGGGATGCATAACTCCCAGGGGCACCTGGGCGGTATCCGCACAGCGCACGCATCGCTCATCCCGCGAGCCGGCCCCCGCGCGCGCTTGCTCCGAGGATTAACGAATATGGGGGATGAGGGAACGTGGCCCCCTGCCCTGCTGCGCGCCCCACCGCCGCCCCCTGCCTCTCATGCTGCACGCGGGAGCCGGAAATGAAGGCGAAAACCTCGCTCCTCGCTGCACGCTTTGAAACTGTTTTTGTTTTTAATGCGGAGTTGAGTTTAGGTATCTCTGACTATGAGATGAAACAAAACCAGCACAATGTGTATTGTTTCACACAAAACGCCGGGTGAGACTGCCTGAAAAAGCAAAAACAAACAACAGATTATCGTTATTTTTGTTTCGACTCGGGCTATTTGCGAGAGGTGCGCGGACAGAGCGGCCGTGCACCAACAACACTGAGGAAATAATCATGACCGAGCAGGCATTCGCTACTTTTCACTTTTACCATTTTGCCAGACTTTGCAGTGCACCGAGCAGCATGTACGCCTGGCTGGCCTGCCTCTCGCGAAAAATGGGTTCGTGCCGCTTCGCTCGGTTTCGCTTCGTTTTTATTATTTCATTGGACGTGACGCGAGCCGCGTGTCGCACCGCACATGCATGCGGCGCCCC
>NW_026268096.1:564-884 GCF_000697945.3 Frankliniella occidentalis | reverse complement strand
TACGTAGGTGTTTGTGTGTGTATGTGTTTGTGTAGGCTATGTTGTCGTTCTCGTTAGCGGCTGGTGCGCAACAATGTACACGCGATCCAAACTCCATAGCTCTCTGTCATAAAACATTGTTTTCGTGAGTGAGTTAGTTTTCCGTCGCCGCCCCCGATCGTCGTCCTTCCCGTCCGTGCCGTAATGGATGGCGCTGGTGCTTGTTGTCTCGCGCACTCAGACACCATATTGCGTGTCTTGTCGGCGGGGCGGGGCGGGGCGGCGCATCGCATACATTCATGTCGCGGCGTGTACTCGTCGCCTGCCCCCCCCCCTCTCCC
>NW_026268096.1:0-266 GCF_000697945.3 Frankliniella occidentalis | reverse complement strand
CCCCGCGCGCGCTTGCTCCGAGGATTAACGAATATGGGGGATGAGGGAACGTGGCCCCCTGCCCCTGCTGCGCGCCCCGCCGCCGCCCCTCGCGCCTCTCCTGCTGCACGCGGGAGCCGGAAATGAAGGCGAAAACCTCGCTCCTCGCTGCACGCTTTGAAACTGGTTGTTTTTGTTTTTAATGCGGAGTCGAGTTTAGGTATCTCTGACTATGAGATGAAACAAAACCAGCACAATGTGTATTGTTTCACACAAAACGCCGGGTG
>NW_026268095.1:29017-29531 GCF_000697945.3 Frankliniella occidentalis | reverse complement strand
TACAAGATCGTTGTACTTTTTTACTGCAATGCTCTTCAGACTGCGAGCAAGCTACTTGTTTTTTTACACCTCAAAAGTCGTGTGTACCCTAATCAGTTCAATTCGAGTTGGCAAGGTATTACACAGTGCGCGCCATGCTTTTTTTATTTCTGCCAAGTGTTCGGTGTGAGTTGTGTTTGCCTCATATCATTTGGGGTGAGGTATTTTTCCTCAAACCCTAAAAAAACTATTTCCATTCCCCTCTTTTGCATTGCGCTGCATTCTGCGAAGCGAAAATTGTTGGATGGGTTCGGTTGGATGCGTGCGTCTGTTTTGGCGCTCACCAGCGTGGGAATGCGAGACCGGAGGCAGGTCGTGTAGTGGGTCGGGAGTGGGCGGGACGGGGCGAGACGGGAGAGGGCTGTTAGGGTCACCGTGGTTGTTTATTAACCATTTCATCGGGACAAATGGCGGGCTGCGCCCTAATTGCCGATTGGAATGGTGATCTGCTGCCGTTCAGACCGCGGTGGTGACC
>NW_026268095.1:23032-23972 GCF_000697945.3 Frankliniella occidentalis | reverse complement strand
CAGAATGTTGGCGCTCTCACCCCCTCCCTCGCCTTTATCCCTCTCCCTCTCCTTTCTACAGTACATCGAACGAAGTATGGCAATTCTTATTTCTGTATCCAGAAAATTATAAATTCACCCAGGGTATGAGGCAGCGAGTATGGCACCCATGGTTGTGAGGCAAAATTATCGCACACCAAAAATGGCGTCATCTTTCCTCACACCAAATGACGTAACGTAAGGCGCGTTTGCCTCACTCTGTTGCAGGTAAGGGAGAGTGGGGCACATACTGTCAGGGGCACATACTGTCAACAGCCTCGCAATACCAGCCCAATCACCTTAACAGTCGGCTAAATTGTGAAATCGTAAACAATCAACGCCCTCATTTGATTGCAAGGTGGGGGTAGCGAAATTTTCAGTGGTATGGCGGCAGCGTTCATCTAAAGATTTTTTGACAGTTCATGCCCCCACATTGGGACAGGAAAATTCAGTCATTTTATGATCTGTTGCAGTAAGGACGGTTTGAGTGTAATTTGGACTTTTAGGGGCGGTATGCTTCAATTGGACCATTCTTTCCGTGATGCCTTTCTGAATATTCCGAAAATCCAAGTATCCTATGAGTTATCTACCGATATAGACATGGTGACAGTAAGTGCCCCAACCCCGGGGCACATTCTGTCAATTACCGAAGTCTCTTCTGGCGATGATTTGGGAGAAGACACGAATATTTTTGCGCTGGTCACAGTGGTTTCTTGTGACTAAAGGTCAAATAAAAGCACACCAACCCAGAAATCCGAAATTCTGCCTAAATAACGACTGCTAGAAAAGATTTTCCAAAAAGTGACACTATGTGCCCCATCTACCCTTACAAGATCGTTGTACTTTTTTACTGCAATGCTCTTCAGACTGCGAGCAAGCTACTTGTTTTTTTACACCTCAAAAGTCGTGTGTACCCTAATCA
>NW_026268095.1:20701-21322 GCF_000697945.3 Frankliniella occidentalis | reverse complement strand
GGAGTCACCGGGGCGGGGCGGCGATGAGTCGGCGGTTCAGATAAGGAACCGTTGAGGCGCTCGGCGGAGCCCGGGCTTATCTCGTCCGCCAGAGGCGCCACGGGTTGTATCAGTGGTACCCGCGGGGAGGAAAGGAAACGGGAAATTATCTTAAATTCCGTCTCGTCTGTTCAGGTTTTGTTCCCGAAAGTTCGTTCAAATATGCACCTTTTTTGTGTAGGTGTCTTTATTGTAACTATATTATGTTAAATAGTGTGCTCATTCCTTCATCCCGACAGTCGTTTGAATTCTCTGGAAATATCAAAAAACTGCTGCACGTTTTCTTTTAGTCAGTTTTAAGGGAACGTATTTCCGCTCGCGCAGCCTCCCTCTCCTTCCTACCTTGCCAAATTTTAACCCCCGAGCTCGCTCGCTCACTCGTTCCCCCCCTCTCTCTTTCTCTCTCGGGACGGAGTTTGACTTCCTCCGGCACGGCCCCTGCGGGCTGGCCGCCTCCCTGCCTGCCTTTACCCCTTTTACGTTACCCGGCCTCCACTTTCCCGGCACCTGCGTAAACAGACAAGCAAGTTTGCACGTCTGTAATGAGGCGGTTGATACGGCCGTCGGTGGGAGAGGGGGGGG
>NW_026268095.1:14432-17431 GCF_000697945.3 Frankliniella occidentalis | reverse complement strand
CCCCCCCCTCCCCTCTTTCTGCCCCACGCCCCCCTCCTTTCAACTACTCACCCCACTGCCTGCATGGTGATACATAATGTATAGATGCAAAGCTGTTGTAGCCATCCGCACAGAGCTCCGTCCAGGCCCAGACCGCCCGTGCGTGCGGGGTTCTTCTACCCCTTTAAGAAAGGGAAAGAAGAGAGTCCCACAGAAAGGGAGAGAGAGAGATAGCAGGGGTGGAATTGTGCGGTGCGCTCGATTCGCTCCCCTCCTCCTGTAGGTACAATGCGGCGACGCGACACGCTCATGGTTACGAAAGAAAACTGTTGTGTGTGTATCACGAAAAAATCTTAACGATTGTTGTCTGCGGCGAAATGAACCTGTTAGGGTAAGAAGGTAGGTGATCGTGAACGATGTTTCGATTGAGTGGTTTTTGCATTGGTGTGCTCTGCTAATCCAAGTGCAGAACTGTAATACAGTTTTAAGTGTAGGACTAAAAGGGTCTGCCAATTCCAAGTGCAATTTTCTGACCAGGACCAAAAACATTTTTTGTGATGTGACCATCGTCTTAAAATTCTCTTTCATGATAAGGTTGCGACTTAAATTAAAACCGGTACGCGAAAGAATACGAAATTCTAGAATTTCATTTGAGGCCTCTTATCCGTTTCAATTTACGTCACAAACCCTCGTTTGGAAGATGGTGTCCTCAGAAAAAAAATTCATAATTATGGTCACAAAATAGCACTTGGAACTGCAGAACTTTTTAGTTCTACACTTATAAACTGTAGAACAGTTCTGCACTTGGATTAGCAGAGTGTGCACTTCAGCAAAGCTCGGATGATAACGCACCAGAAAGCTGGGTGGCCGAGGTCGAGAACTTCGAATATTCAGTGCACAGGCTTGTAATGAATTCGATATTCACACAGTTCCACACATGTTTAACATTATTTTTCTCTGTTAAAAAAAGTCTGAAAATTCAGACAATTTAGTAGGAAGCAAGATAACATACTAGAGTCATATCCACCAGTATTCAAATTTGACCATATTCAAATGTTCATTATACACGAAATTTCAAAGTTGTTGACCTTAAGAGGCGGCCGCAGGGCGTCCAGTTCATGATTATTGGTGGAGTTATTGTAGAAATGCAGCTGGTGGTCACGTTTAGAAAAGACGCTTAGACCGATATTTGGGCAAATGATTTTTTTTTTCAATAATTTCTAGCGAACTCTGGTCATTTATTCGTCGAAACAGATATATTTTTCCTCTTTGGGATAGCATCAATTTTCAGAAAGGGTGATTCAAAACTGCGATAGATCTTCCTTCTGTTTATGTTCCTGAAAATTTTGATTTTCAATCTAAACAAGAGAAATCTCCCCTCTCTGCTCCCCCCTCCCCTTCCGCACCTCCCCTCCTCTCCCTCTCCGTCTCTCTCACCCTTTCTCAGCATCTCGGAGGGGCGATGCACCTGCGGGTGTACGGCACACAATCGTCCTAATTGGAATGGTTCTAATGGCTGCCGGCAGGAGAGCTGCGCAAAGGCGTTATGTAACACCGTAATAACAATGCTCTTATCTCTAACGGCACGCCCTTTTTCGCCCGAAACACTTCTTGCGCCGCCAGGATGCCTGCTCGCCTGGCCCGGCTGCCTCCCTGCCAGCCTGCCAGCCTCGCCTGCCCGGCGCTCGGGCCCATTCTAATGGCAGTTTAGAAGATGTCGCTCCCACCCGACCGTGCCCAGGAGGTCTCTTTCCTTCTCTCTCTCACTCCCGGCTGCCTCGGTGCTCGGTGGCTCCTCCGCGCTCCTCTTCTCTCTCTCCCCCCCTTTCCGTCTCCCTATCTCGCTCTCGCTCGCTCTCTCTCGCCTCGCTAATTGTTGCAACAATGGGACCGCATGATAAGGCCCCCATCCGGCCGGGCCCCACAGGGTGTAGTCAAGTGTTCAGCCAATGAGATTAAGTCTTTTCAAGGACGCCGTTAAGATACCAACCACGCGGTTTCCTCTCCTGCGAGGCTGTGCACCGCTGCGGCCCCCTTTTAGGGAAAATACTCATTTAGGCTGAGGGGGATTTGAACCTTTCACCTTCAGCATATCGGCTGCGAACGCTGTGCTCTTGGGTCCACTTTTATTACAATTTTTCACCTTTACAATGAGAAGAAACACAACACAAATACTTTATGTTTCACTTCTCCAGGTCTGTTTTTTGTTTTTTTAGAAGGGGTGAGGTTTGTCAATTCGTAGTCAAGCACTCCATGAAATCAGTGGCGGTTCACTTTGATTTGCAAAGCCGTTTCCCTTTGGTCCTGGCTTTCCCCTTCTTTTCTTTTTTTTTCGCACCCTGTGCCGGTCCGTTCGCTTTGATGTCAGCATGCGGTTTGTTGGGGAGGCGGTGGCAGAGAGAGAGACGGAGAGAGGGAGAGAGAGAGAGAGAGAGAGAGAGAGAGAGAGAAGGGGCGACCACGAACTGGGCTGGGCTGGGCCACTGGTAGAACGGAGTAACGCGTGCGTGCAGCTAGATATAAATCTATCGGCATTACTGCGCGCTGAGGGAATGGTGGGGAACGGTGTCCGGAGGCTGGTGGCTGAGTTTCGCGCCAGATTCTTTCCGTACCGAAAACGGACTGATGGCGGACTAATTTTTTTTTTGTAAGGGCCTATCTACATCAAAGGCAACCGATTTCCAAGATTGCAAGCGACCAAAGAAATGGCAGCCAGTGGTGGAAAATAAGAACACAGCCCGACGTAAAAAGATTTGTTTGCTTTTGGTATGCTTTCTGTATGCTTTCTGTATGCTATCGGTTCGCGGAGGGTCGCGCTCGGTGCGCCGATTGGTTGCCGAGGTTCGTCAGGCTCCTGAGCGACGTATCGCCAAGGATCACCGGAGGTTCGCGCCGGAGCGACTTATACCCGCCATCGGGTAGCTCTATGCGCTGGCAGAGCGTACTGAGTATGCATTCAGGTCGCTCCGAGACGAACATGAGCGACGCCAGTACGTTTTTGATTCGCCTGGACACCCCGC
>NW_026268095.1:5660-6762 GCF_000697945.3 Frankliniella occidentalis | reverse complement strand
GGGGGGGGGGAGGATCTATAAAAATACATACACATACAAAAAAAACACAACGTAAAAAACGTTATGAAACAAGCAACTTTGTTTGTTCTAAAAAGAAATGTGCTTGGTAATTGGTATAAAGCTGAAAACATTATATTGCATTTTAAAATTTTGAATTATCCTCATATCGATATACCATTAAGACTCTAAAACTTGTACATAGATTTTTTGTTTTGAAAGGCCAAGAGATTTCCTCGGTAAAGGCGGCAACTAAAAAAAATAATGTAGGATATCCAACCTTTAAAAGGCACTATAAAGTTCCAGAATAATTAAAGAGTCTACACTGATAAACCAAGTGTTCAACTGCTCAACACTTCGAAGTGTGCAACTCCATGTTAAATACTTGCAATTATGCTTTTAAACACCAAAAGGTGTTTTACACAACCCTGGAAAATTGGCATATTGCAACGTATTGTAGGAGTTTAGGAGGAAAGAAACTGGATTTTCTCGGTTCATGATCAAAACTTCATGATGATAGTATCGCTAGTGAAAGGAGAGAAAGGGATGGAAGGGGGTAGAGAGAGAGAGAGAAGGGCGGGAGTAATTTCCCTGCCGATGTTTATCTCTCAGGGCGACTCGCTTCTGGTTTGGTATAAACAGGCGGCGGACGGCAAGAAAAATGACGGTCGGTGGCGACGTCAGTCTTTTGTTCGGCGAAAAGTGAAAACGCGAAAAGGGCGAGAGAGAGAGGGGGGGAGGGAGGGAGACGGGAGAGAGAAGGAGAGTGAGAAAGAAAGAGAGAGAGGAGGGGGGGGGAAGAGAGGGAGGAAAAGAGAGAGATTGGTGCTAGTAGAGCGGAGGGAAATGGAGACGACTACTCTAAGTTCGTCCCCACTTGTTCATCGTTCGATCATGACTGCCGGGCGAACAGAATTCAAACTGACGGGCCGAGACACGTCACACCCAGAGGGGCACACCCGGTCCATCGCCCGCGTGCTGGTCCAGACCGTCCCGACCGACACCACGGCTCGTGGGCCCTGAAAATTTAATACCTTAATTTCAGCAGCATAATTTTGACTGAAATTACTCTTCGCTTCAGGTCGCTTCAAATGCCCCCCCCCCC
>NW_026268095.1:0-538 GCF_000697945.3 Frankliniella occidentalis | reverse complement strand
ATTCTATTTGCTTCTGCTCTCCTAGTTTGCTCCTCCTTATTTTCGTTTTTGCAAAACCCGTCACACTCCTCGCCACATACGTCTTGACCGAGGGGGAAACGACTTTTAAACTTTGTGTCAGCCGGATTACGGATTACCCGGATTACCTCCGGAGTGTCCTCCGGATTAAGTTGCTTTTTCTCTAGGATTACACCGGATTACCCCCAAAATTTTTCCCGGATTACCCTAAAATTTCCCCGGATTACCACGGATTTTTTAGAATTTCCTCGGATTACCCCTGTCGGATTACTTTTCGGCTGTCAGCCGGATTACCTTAGTCGTTTCCCCCTCGGTCTTGACGCTTAACCTCCCCCATCGCCCCTCCTTTTCCATTGCTCCGCCTGCAACACGCCCGTCTGCCTGATAAATCCCCTTTTGCTCGCCATAAAGCGAGACGAGCTAGGCGCATGAGGGACATTATCTCAGCACCCCTGAACGCGTGCGTGCGCGTTCGTTCGTTCGTTTGTGTGTGCGTGTGTGTGTGTGAGAGAGAGAGAGA
>NW_026268094.1:23743-25663 GCF_000697945.3 Frankliniella occidentalis | reverse complement strand
AAGCCGCAGCAGAGAGAATGTTACGAAATCCATCACAGCATTTGAATGGGTCGACAAGCTGAGCCGCGCGCCGCGCCGCCTGAGGGAATGTGAGGTGAAGCGGTCCCTGACCCGCTCGCGCCAGAGGAGGGGAGGGGTAGGACCGGGTAGGACGGCGATCGCGCGCCGGGAAAATAAAATGACGAAATTATTAATAAAGTGAAATAATACAATACCCCCTCCTGACCCAAGGCCCGACCCGCGGCCGACAGGGGCGGGGACGGTCGAGAAACGCCGTCCTTTACCGAGAAAGCGTACGCAACAACATAGCGCGCCGTCGCAGCCGCCGTCGAGGGGGGAGATGAAGCGGAAGCGACCCGCAGAGACGCAGGCTCAATAATACTCCAGAATAAGGTTTTACAGGAAAGAGAAATAACCCTGGCGCGGCTATGGCGGCGGCGGACCCCGCGGGCGGCGCTGGCTGGCGCGAGCGAGGCGGGGCGCCCCGCGGCGGTCTCGACTGTTATCGCCTTCCCCCCTCAAGGTCGCGGGCCCGGTATACGGCATCGGTAATGATCGGCACCAGCAGCAACAGGACGCCCGCGCGTTTTAATATTCAACGGAACGGAGCAAGGTAAAGGCAAACCACCTCCAAGGACGGCCGAGCGCGCGCGTGTGTGTGAGAGAGTGCGTGTGAGCGTGCGCGTATGTGTACCAGGCTGTGGGCGAGGCGAGCAGTGTTGCCTTGCGAGGTGGCCGGCCGTGAGACGGCCAGCGGGGGTTGGGGTTGGCCTGGCATGGCAGGGAGGAAAAGTACACGTCGCTGCGATAGCCCGCCCTTCACCACCACCCCCGCCGCCGCTGCCGCCGCTGCTTGCGGGGGGGATTGGATGGTTCCATGACAGATGCCCGGAGCGGATTTGATGTCGCTGCGAGTCATTAGCAACCTTCCCTCTGGAGTGGAAGAGAGAGAGACGGGGATAGAGGGGACCGGAGCCACGAGAGCCAGCGAGGGGGAGAGAGAGACAGATGAAAAGGGGGGAGCCAGGTGAGGCTCATGTGTCCCTGTCCCCCTTTCCCTCTGTCCCTTCTCCCCTCCTACCCCTCTCCCTCGCTCTCGCTCTTCCCCACTCTCTCCTCCTTCCGGTTCAGTGCCTCGGCGAGATGGCATTGCTGAAGACGTAATCCGGCCCCGTGTGAGTGAGAGAGCGAGGACCAGAGCGAGAGTGTCAGAACCAGAAAGAGAGCGAGAGAGGGGGCGGTGGCGAGAGAGAGAGAGAGAGAGAGAGAGAGAGAGAGAGAGAGAGAGAGAGAGAGAGAGAGAGAGAGAGAGCTTTCAACGCCATGATGGAGGACTTGCTGCCGGCGCTGGCCGGCGATGCCCGTCTCGGCTCGGCCCACGACTGGTGATGGAGGTCCTGGCCTGGGTCCCCTGTCCGGCCCGGCCTGGCAGCGCCCAGCCTTTGAGGCGCTGAGCAAACAAGGCCGCCGTGGGGAGATAAATATTGCGCGTTTTGTCGCCGCGCTACGCCACGCCACGCCACGGACTGGCCCGGGCGGCTCACCTCAGAGAACACGCCGACTGCACGGCGAGCAAGTTGTCGGAGCCGACGGCGATAAGAATCGGCCGGAAAATGCCCTTTTCTTTTCCCCTCCCCCCGGCTTTCTCTCTTGAGCCGGCGCGCCGTGCGGCTGGAGGACGAAAGGGGAGGGGGCTCCGTTTCAAATTGTACCGGTCGCGTATATATATAGAGGGCTGACCAACTTTTTGATATTGGCCTCTCCCTGTCCCCCGCGCTGGGTCACCCCTTCCACCGCCCCACCTGCCCAGCGGTGGCCCAGAGCGAGCGGCCAGAGCAGTTTGACCCGAATGGCAGCCTGGTCCGGCCTGGTATGGTCTGGCCCGAAACAGGAGGGGGGAGGGGAGGAGAAGGAGGGGGA
>NW_026268094.1:16743-19113 GCF_000697945.3 Frankliniella occidentalis | reverse complement strand
ACGTTCTCTTCTAGTGGAGGCGGTCTTGGGGACTGTCTAAAAAGATGGCGAGCTTAGAGGAGAGGAGGGGTGTGTAGGTGTGTTTGGTGTCTTTAAAGAGAATACAACGGGAGAGTAGTAGAACCGTTGGTACAGAAATATTAACTATCTATATTTCCAGATTTGAATAACAATGGTAGTTTCTTGAATATTCTGAGCACACTGTAGCGCAACAGTAGTAAAGTTAAACAGCGGCTCTCGATAGTGAGTACTTAGTGGAGTGACGTCAGTTGAACGGAGAAAGATGCGGCGTGGCGTCGCGTGGCGTCCAGCGGTAGGGTGCAGGCGAGGAGCAGGAGCAGGGCCAGCGGCTGAGGCGATGGAGAGCGGCAAGCTGGCTGGTGCAGAGGTGCTCGTCGTCGTGTAGCTGGAGTCGGACTGAGTGTCGATCCAAGCGCAGGGGCGCTTTTATCTGCTGGCCACTGCGAGGGTGGAGGCCGAGCAGGGCGAGCAGGGTTGCAGCCGAGAGGGGTGCGCCGTGAGCCTTGCGGCCGAGAGGGGTGCGACCGCGAGCGGGCACCGCAGGGGTCCTATGGCGTCCGAGTCGCAGCGCGGAGGGTGAGGTGCTCCCCTCCTGTCCTCCAGGGTGCGAGATGGGTTGCCTCTCGTCGGGCTGCAGCAGCAGAGCTGGAGTAAGGAGGTTTGTCGACCTTCCTCCCTCTGCATGCAGGTTGGCGAGGGTGGCTCTGCGATACACGTGCAGTGCAGCTCGCAGAAAGAAGGGAGAACTCTGTTTCTCCCTGACACACACACACACACACATGTGCTGCTGTGTGTGTAGGGTAGCGTCGCTGTTGTGCGCTTGCAAACCAACGCGACCGAAGCTGTGATGCTGCAACTGTGAGTGTGTTAGAGACATGTGTGTGTGAACAGTCAAGCCGTAGGGGCGACGCAGGGAAAGTCCAACATGTGACATTGCCTGCGTTATTTAAATGCAGCGAGGTTGGTACAACCTGCTTGCTTGATAAATTTTAAAAGGGACCAAATCGTGTGCCTAAATAGATTAACAATGCATGGCACAGCAGGCTGGTGAATTTATACATTATTATTTAACACTCAAGCAGCGAATAATCAAATAGCTGATAAGTCTACAGTAAATGAATTAATAGTAAACTAAACAGTTCTACAGTGGAGGTAGAAATACCGCCACATCACCCCCCTGGGAAGACGTTTTATCCCGGGATAAAACGGTCAGGAAGTCTGACTCGTCGGCCATACCTGGTACGCCGCGGGTCAACATTTGGGGGTGGAGATTCTAAGGTTGGCTGCAGTGGCGTCAGCGTCGTCCGTCGCGCTGCAGGGGTGCTGCGCGCGTGGTCGGCTCGTCGTCCACGGGTGCGCTGGTGCAGCGGCGGCTCCACGCGGGGTGGGGGGATGAAGCGCACCGCGCGGCCGGGGTGGCGTGGCGTAGCTGGCAGGGACGCTGTCCTCCCCTCCTCGGAGGGGTGATGCTGCTCGGCGCTGCAGGGGGTGCGCGGCGCACTGGCTCGCGTCATGTGTGGTGCTGCCGCTGCTGGTGGGCAGGCAGGGACAGCGTTGGCAGGCGTCAGCAGGGGTGGCCTGGCGGCGTTTGCTTCAGGCTGCTGAGGCTGCCTTTCACTCAGGGGGCGTCCTGGAGCGGCGTCGGTGTGGACGTCTCCGGCCAGCATATAGGCAGGTTTCACTCGGTCAACGGAGACAGTTTCTGTCTTGCCGTGGAGGTCCAGGTCGACTGTTTTGCCTGAGTCGTCCCACTTGATCACTTTGAACGGACCAATGTAGGGCTCCTCGAGAGATCGGCGGACCCTGTCGACTCTGAGTAGTACATGTGAACATTTTGTTAAATCTTTGAAAACAAAAGTGCTAGGATTAGCGTGGCGAGAAGCGAGCGTTGGGCGCAGCTTGCTGAAGTGTTGTCGCAGGCGCGCCAGTAGCTCAGACGGGCTCTCGGTGTCGGCTGCTGGTGCGGCGATCAACTCGCCGGGCAGGCGAAGGGGCTGTCCATAAACGAGCTCGGCCGAGGTTGCTTGGAGGTCTTCTTTAAATGCCGATCGGATTCCGAGCAGCACTAATGGGAGCGACTCGACCCAATGGATGGTGTCGGCGTGACACATGATGGCGGCTTTCAGCTGTCTGTGTGTCCTTTCGATTATCCCATTGCACATGGGTCGGTAGGCCACAGAGTGGGACAGGTGAATGCCGAATTTCCGAGCCAGTTGCGAGAACAGGTGGGAACGAAACTGGGAACCACGGTCAGTCGTTAGGCGTTCCGGGACACCGAAACGAGATATCCAGCAGGTTAGAAAGGCAAGGGCGACATTTTCAGCAGTTATGTCCTTGAGTGGGTGCACT
>NW_026268094.1:13437-16319 GCF_000697945.3 Frankliniella occidentalis | reverse complement strand
TGATTCCCGTTGATTCCTCGGATTCCCGTTGATTCCCAGTGATTCCCGGCGATTCCTGGTGATTCCCAGCGATTCCCGGTGTTTTTCGCTGATTCCCCTTGATTCCCGATGATTCCCGGTGATTCCCATCGATTCCCTTGATTCTCGTTTCTTCTAAAAATTCAAATTTTTCATTTCCCCTTGCTGTAAAAATCGGGTGAGCGCGGAACGAGTGTGCAACGAGTGCGCGACTGGCGCGCTGGGGGTGCGTGCCGAGTGGTGGAGGCGGGAGAGACCCGCGCGAGTGACATTTTTGAGACACTTGTCAGTTTGAGGGCTAATAACTTTTCCATTTCGACTCTGAGCATAAGACATTTTCTATTCGATTTGTAAAGAGGAATCCAAATGTGGTACTGAAAGTTGAATTTTGTAACTTCTGCAAAAAACAAAGTTTTCAAATTTTAAATAGAATAGTGTTTTCTTGTGCATATGCGTGGAAGTCACCTAATCTCTCAATAGGACATGTCAAAACGTTTATTAGACACACTACTTAATTTCACTATAGCCATGGACTTGCAAAGGACCGAACAATATTAGAGCCAATATCGCAAACTCAGGTGGGATAGACCCATCGAAATCAGATCATGATATACACAACCGCTAGCTATGTCTCCAGTCGTATTATGCTGAGTGATACTTAAATAAAATGGTGAAAGCTTTAAAATTACATTTGATGGTAATATATTACAGAAATTTTAATTAACACATTTCAGTGACAGTGATCTTAAAGACCAAAAAGATAGATTTGATAAAAATGAATAAAAGAGTGCCAATTTACCTATAAATACCCAAATAGTTTATTAGGTGCATTTAAGCTTCATTCTATGACAAAAGATTCCACAAAATTTCCAGTTAATTATTTCCTGGGACTCGTAATACTTATAAAGAATTGGATTTGTTTGATCAAATAAACTGAGCAATTGTCAGTCAAACAAATCAAATTCTGTGTAAGTGTTACGAGTCCAAGGAGTTAGAAAGTTTGGAGAATCTCTTGTCATAGAATGAAGTTTAAATGCATTCAATAAATTATTTGGGTGTAAATAATTAAATAATAAGAACTGCAGCTTGACCTAGTTGAAAATATAAAATTATGCTTTATTTTAGCGGATTTGAGAAAAGTATATATATCATGATCTGATTATTTCGATGGGCCTATCCTACCTGAGTTTGCGATATTGGCTCTAATATTGTTCAGGCCTATCCTACAGGGCCCCTTGGCCTCAAAGTTCCCCCTCAGCTTTCGTACGGCCTTAAATAGCTACAACAGTCCACGACTATCCGCCTGCCGGACGGTATTGAGAGGGGGAGGAAGGGGGGGGGGGGCAAGCTGAGCGCACCGCTGGCCTGCCAACGACGCACCGTTGCCACAACCTAGCACCCGTGTGGTCCTGTTCTAAAGGGAACATAGAGCGAGAGGGGGGGGGGGGCACGTTCTCTTCTAGTGGAGGCAGTCTTGGGGACTGTCTAAAAAGATGGCGAGCTTAGAGGAGAGGAGGGGTGGGGGAATAGGGGTCAAGGTATTCGCACCGCTGTCCAGACTTTTGCATAGAAGGAATGTCTGTGTGAGTTAGGGGGAGGGGGCAGGGGGCACTCTGACTGTCCATCTTCGAGTAACGTTAGCTGCCTACTGACTAGGCGTTGACGGCAAAGAAAAGTCTCCAATCGGTTTGCATTTCTAGCGACTTTTAAACATTCTGCTCAGATACCACGTGCATATTAACCACGCACGGGCCCCTCGTTAAAAAACAAAAATCGACATGCTGTTGCAAGCTTTTTTGTTTATAACTCTGAACTTCGATGAGCCTATATGCTAACATATGCATGCACTCCTCCAGCACAGAACTCCATCGCCAGTTTCGGCAGCGAAACACGAATCCGCGCCTTCGCTGTCAACGTGCATCATGTGCGGTTAAAATTTTTTAATTGTTCCGGCTGAACGCAAGATTCCTTGAGATTTTTTATGATTCCCGGTGATTCCCGGTGATTCTTGGCGATTCCCGGGGATTTTCATTTATTCCAGGTGATTCCCGGGGATTCCTGATGATTCCCGGTGATTCCCCTTGATTCCCTTGATTCCCACATGATTCCCGTGATTCCCGCATGATTCCGGCATGATTCCCGGCCCGGTGTACACATGATTCCCGGAGTTATTGCCCCCTCGGGCCTCCCAGTTATTCCCATAAGGCCACAAAGAATCTTTCATATTTGCTACAAAATACTAAAATTACGTAAAAGTGGGACTGTTTGTTGCTCGCTAATCGATTTAACGGTTTCAAGATATTCTGAACATCGCCCCGAGTCCCCCCGGACCGTCCGTCAGCAATGTGAACGCGTGGCGACATCGGAGGCGACCAAAAAGACGCGTTCTATTAACTAATTTGGGCCAAAAATTGTCCAAATTTGTATGTATCTCAAAAACCGCTTGACTTACGGCAAAACGGACGAAATTTTCGCCCAAAGGGCCACGAAATGACGTCTATCCGAGGGAAATGTCATTTAAATCCGAATTTAACCAACTCTACTACAAAGGGTGCTTTAGTCGAGCGTCGCATTTCGGATTCAAAATGTGCCGTGAAAGTTTACTTCTCTTACGTAAATGGGCCATTTTGTGGCCCTTTGGGCGAAAATTTCGTGCGTTTTGCCGTAAGTCAAGCGGTTTTTGAGATACATACAAATTTGGACAATTTTACGCCCAAATTAGTTAACAGAACGCGTCTTTTTGGTCGCCTCCGTTGTCTCCACGCGTTCACATTGCTGACGGCGGGTCCGGGGAGACTCGGGGTGATGTTCAGAATATCTTGAAATCGTTAAATCGCTTAGCGAGCAACAAACAGTCCCACTTT
>NW_026268094.1:8232-9426 GCF_000697945.3 Frankliniella occidentalis | reverse complement strand
TGCACGAGCACGCCTGCGTGTGCGTTACAGTACCAGAAGAAAGCACGGCTAACAACACTTGCCCTGTATTTCGTGGTTAAGCACTGCATTTCCCACGTTATAACGTTTGCTTTCATCCCATTTTAATGTATCTGCCGACAAGGATGGCCGCCAGCCAATCGCGAGTTTTTTTTCCCCGCAAGGTGCAGTGTGTTTCTGTCGAGATAGTGTCCCTGTAAAGACAATTCAGCGACAGCAGGCCGATAGGCTAAAGGGAAGGGGGAACTGGCGGACGGGGAAGGCGAGGCTGGCAGTCAGCAGGGCAGGCAGGGAGGCGTCTGTCTGTCTGCTGTGCCGTAAAACATGACGTTACATTCGTTGCCCTTGGAGGACGCTGTGCCTGAGATGCCCACCATCTGCCCGGCCCGGCCCGCCGGCCGCCATAGTCTCCTCGACATCCACCCCCTCAGAAATGAGACGAGAATGAAGAGAATAAAGCAGGCGAGTGCGCCTCGTGCGGGGGCTCCGGCGGGCTCTGCACCCCACCATGGCTCTCGCCACCCAGTCCCCCCCCCCCCCCGCTCTGTAACGGCCAGCCCCTCCCTCGACATCTGCCTTAATCCAGCAAAAAGCGAACGCACAGTGTAACATATTGGTGGTGCTGGATAGGCGAGCGCGCCGCTGTCCCACTGGGCTGCTGGCTATTTAGCGCACCCCCCGCCCCTCTCTCTCTCTCTGACCCTTTCCCTTTCACCAATACCCACCATCCCCACTATCCCCCCCTCCATATCCCACCACGTTTTTTTTGGCAGCTCTCTCCCCTTTGTTCAAAAACTCCCACAGGGATGACCAGCCTCCCGCCTGTACCATTTTGTCACACGTTAGAACAAGTGTGCCACTCTCTTCATTTTCTTTTTTAACCCTTCTGAACTCTGGCCACGTCCCACTCTAGCCGCAAACAAACAGAAAGAAAAGGCGTCACGTATGCCGTGTCCCGGTACTTCACCGTTCGGAACAAAAACAAGGTCACAGTTCTTACACGTCAAATACGGGTAGGAATTTTTTCATCTCTTTGCCACTACAGTTCTCTCTCACGCAACGCTCAGCTGAGGACCTGGTGGAGCGTGCGTATGGAGCGAACGAAACGTTTTTGTTCCGACCAAAAATGGTCAGCTCTCTCTCTCTCTCTCTCTCTCTCTCTCTCTCTCTCTCTCT
>NW_026268094.1:6798-7182 GCF_000697945.3 Frankliniella occidentalis | reverse complement strand
CCCCCACCGGGCTTGACTTTGCCTGGCCAGCTGGCCAGGCCTGGCGGTGTGGATGGCGTGGATCACCACCTCTGCCCTGTCGCCCTTTCGTTTTTGTTAGGAAAACTTGAAGTTCAAGTGGGTGTGGGGGCATTACCAAGAAAGACCGAACGCCACACCGTATCTTGTAATCGTTTTATATAGATAGTCCATTTTTAATAAAATGAGAGCGAAATAGGTTCAATAGCACCGGTGTGGATGTGGAACCACTGTTATGTGTTGAACCGAACTAACCGCACAGTAAGTGCAGACGATGTTGTAAACATTTCAATGTGTATCCTTCCTTGTCGTACAGGTTTTATGGGTCTATTCAGATGGTACCACATTACGAGCACAGTGTGTACA
>NW_026268094.1:5967-6320 GCF_000697945.3 Frankliniella occidentalis | reverse complement strand
AACACAAAAGCCACGTTCAATATAGTTGCTTTTCGCCTTTTTTCTTTCGGTAAGTGGGTATGAATGGGAGTGAAAAAAAGGGGTGAGGTCACAATAATTTCATGGTGACCTGCTTCCCTCTATCTCAAAACGTAAATTATTTCTATGGATGCCTTTTCGGAAACCCCTTCGTCGCGTCCTTTGACCCGAATGTTTGGTGCTGCAAGGTAATCAACCAGAGGCGGTGAGTGTGTGTGCAGCGGAGCAACTTTAGAGTGAGGGCGACGCCTTTACGTTCACGGGGCGGGGCAGGGAAGGGCAGGACGGTTCGGAGAGTAACCACGAGCTTACCGGTGCGCCCGCCCTCCCACCCG
>NW_026268094.1:0-757 GCF_000697945.3 Frankliniella occidentalis | reverse complement strand
AGGGGGGGGGGGCAGGGGAACCCGGGAGAGGTTTAGAGACGACACCAACTCATGGAGCCCTCACGGGTAGATATGTCGAGACGTTACGTTACGTCCTGCTATCTGAGCCGTCTCTGGGTGCGCGAGCAGAGCCGCGAGCAACGAGCACCCCGCCACGCTCTCGGGACGTAGGAGTAGGAGGAGGCAGAAAGAAGCAAAATCGATGATGCGTTATCCACGCGGGTACAATACGGTGGTGGGCGGGGCGGGAGGGAGCACCAAACGGGTATAATGTAACTGAGATCGGCTGCTCTCACGTTTTCTTTCATCCCATCATTGTAAAAATGCCCTCTTAAATTTAAATGAATATATTTTGATATCGATATTTACAAAAAAAGGATGTTGTAGCCTATTCTTGCAATCGATCAATTCCGATACATGATGCTTATAATTGTACAATTCTGAATCATTCAAAATTTTCGACACCCTTCATGGACAATTTTTCCGTGAAATCTACAACTTTTTTTCATGGTCAGTTACTCCTAAAAGGTGAATTTTACCTTAAGTGTTACAGTGAACCCCGCATTACTACTGCTGCTTACAGGTAATTTTCACGTGAGCTGCGGCGGTGAACATCACGGTGGTTGAACCTAAATAACCGAAAATAGGCCGTTGCTGTAGCTTACGGTGAAATTCACCTTAAGCTTTTTGCATTGTAAGCCCCCCCCCCTAAAAACGCAAAACAACACAAAAGCCACGTTCAATATAGTTGCTTTTC
>NW_026268093.1:22314-28095 GCF_000697945.3 Frankliniella occidentalis | reverse complement strand
GGCCGGGGGTGCACCCGGGGGCGGGGGGCGGCGGCAGTCCTGGCCACCCCGGGAGGCCACCGAGCCACACGCAGGGCGCGCGCCGCCCGGGCTTCGAGAGCGTCGGCGGCCTGGAGGAGCACATCCGATGCCTCAAGGAGCTCGTCCTATTCCCGCTCATGTACAAGGAGCTGTACGCGCGGTTTCACATGAAGCCCCCCAGGGGGGTGCTGTTCTACGGCCCCCCAGGTGACGGGAACACATTCCACCTTTTGGCATTTTGATTTTCTGCCTGTGCAAAAGAAAATGACTCTGCGTCTGGTTTCGCTTGTTTCGAAACATGGCATGTCTCCACTTCAGGCACTGGTAAAACGTTGGTGGCGGGGGCCTTGGCCAGCGAGTGCAGCCAAGGGGAAAGAAGGGTGAGCTTCTTCAGCCGCAAAGGCGCCGACTGCTACAGCAAATACGTGGGCGAGTCCGAGCAGCGACTGCGTGCGCTGTTCGAGGAGGTACACCCCCCATCCCCACCCCCCTCCGCATGTGGGTCCCGCAATGCACGCGTGCAGACTCTTGCACTGCCACCCCCTCCCCCGCGCAGGCGAGGATCATGCAGCCGTCTATCATCTTCTTCGACGAGATGGACGGCCTGGCGCCGACGCGCTCCTCGCGGCACGACATCGTCCACGCCAGCGTCGTGTCGACGCTGCTGGCCCTCATGGACGGCCTGGACTCGGCGCACGACGTTATCGTGATAGGCGCCACCAACCGTATCGACGCCATTGACCCGGCGCTCCGCCGCCCCGGCCGCTTCGACAAGGAGCTCTTCTTCCCCCTGCCGTCGCACCAGGTCGACCTGAGCCCGTAGGTGCCTCCCGCGTGGAGGTCGCCGGCCACCCCCGTTCACGTCGCTGTGGTTGGTGTTCGCCCACCCGCAGGCCCGCGTCGACATCCTCCGCGTCCACCTGCGCCACTGGCGTCGCAGGCCCCCCGACAGCCTGGTCCAGCAGCTGGCCGCGAACACGGTGGGCTACTGCGGCTCCGACCTGCAGGCGCTGTGCACCGAGGCCGTGCTGTGCGGCCTGCGCCGAGCCTACCCGGACATCTACTCCTGCAACAACAAAGTCAAGATAAACCTCTCCACCCTCATGGTGCGCGCATAGCTACGAGTTGTGGTTATTGTTCTCCATGCGGTCATCGTCACGGCTCCGCAGTCAATTACCGCGTTCCTACTCTTTCCCGTCGCCTATCCCTACCCCTGTCACATCCATCACCCCGATGCAGATCGAGGAGCGGGACTTCCAGGCGGCGCGCGGGCGCCTGGTTGCCGCGTCGCAGCGGGTGCTCTGCTCGCCCGTGCAACGCCTGCCCCCGCAGGTCCGCCCCCTGCTGCAGGGCCAGCTTGACCGCGCCCAGGAGCAGCTGCGCCAGGCACATCCCAGGGCCTTCTTGTTCCCTCAGCTGGCGAGCAGGTGGGCTTATACCCTTGCCTCCCATAGACAGAATGCAACGACTGCGGGCGGGTTTGCTTCTCTCACAGGGTGGAGGGAGTGAGTACAATGTACATTACACCACCAAAAAACTTTATACTTGACTTTTCAAGTATGTTTAAATTGAATCAAGACATCTGCACTTGAAAAATCAAGGATCAAGCAAACTCAGTTTTGGGGTTTTGGCAATCCAACCGGCCCGTACCGACGCGTGTGTATGTACTGCCGTGTTTTCATCCGGCAACAACCCCTTCTTTTCCTTGGCGGGCTCTCCAATCGTTGTCGGCCAAGCTCAGGCAAAGCTCTTTGCCATTCAAGTAGTGACAGGCCGCTCCTTGTAAGGAGCCTGCTGAAAGTTAAAATTTGGTGCATACCGGTGTGCACTTGATCACACTCCGTGTCAGTTGGAGCTCGGAAACGTTTTCCGGTAACGGCAGGCAAAAGCAGAGCAGACACTGCTATCGCCGCCACATATCTCTGCTATCAGGCTGGGGGAGGTGGAGGCTGGCCGCTGCCCCGCGCTGCTCATGGCGGGCGAGGCGCTGCACGGCCACACGCCGTACCTCGCGCCCGCCCTGCTGCACCACCTCGAGCACCTCCCCGTCACCGTCATCGACATCGCCAGCCTGTTCGAGCACTCGGCGCGCGCCACCGAGGAGGCCTGCATCCACGTAAGGCCGTCCGCGCGCCGCGACGCCGCGCTGCGGTAGTGACCCCCGTGTCTGACTCGCGCCCGCCCTCGCCCCGCCCCCCAGCGGATGCGGCAGGCGCGCCAGCACCTGCCCGGCGTCCTCTATCTGCCCGATCTGACGTCCTGGTGGGACTTGGTCGACGAGGCGACGCGCGCCGTGTTCCTGACCCTCGCCGGCCGCCTGGACGGCAGCACGCCGCTGTTGCTGCTCGCCACCGCGCACACCCAGTACCGCGACCTGCCCAGCGGCGTGAGACACTTCTTGAGATAGCGCAGGAGCCGCCTCACCCCGCCCCGCCCCGCGCCACCGCTCCTCAACCCGCCGCCGTTTTCAGCTGCGGCAGCTGTGGGGCGAGTCCCGCGGGGAGGTGTTTGTCACCGCGCCGCCCACCGCGGAGGAGCGCGAGGCCTACTTCAAGCCCCTGCTGCTCGGCAGGGCGCTCGCGCCGCCCCCGCCGCCCGCCCCCGCGTCTGCACCAGCCTCGTCCACCGGCGGGTCCGGTTCGTCGTCGTCCGGCCCCCCAAGACGTCAGCGAACGTCACCAGGTTCATATTTGCCCGATAAGATCTGACAAGAGTGCCGCACTGCTTTCGTGGTGTCAACCTAGTCAGCGGCCGCGGGGCCGACTCTTTCAGTCGGAGCCGCGGCCCTCCGGCTATCGCTCCAAGAAGGGTGAAATGCGACACAGACGGCCACTTGTCGCCGCCTTCGTCTAAAAATAACTCCCCCTGCCCTCTCTGGTCTCCCCCACCCCGTTCCAGATCGAGACGGCGGACTTTCTGACAACTCGTCCAGCTCGGTGCGTCTCAGCGAGTCGGACTCGGACCACCACCCGCAGGGCGTGGCCTTGGATCAGGACGCCGACGACGAAATGGACCCCAACGAGGATGACACCGACGACGGGGTGGCCGACGTCCGCGAGGACGATGACGGTGACCCCCTACGCGAATGCGTCAGTCGCCTCCTTAGCAACATGGCAGGTACGGCTCACCACTTCCTGCGAACGACACCGGCCCCGCCTTCGCCGAGTCCGGCTGCGTCCCAGCGTCCGTCCCTATCTCTCCACGAACATGTGATCCGCATGTGCGCCCGAAACAATGGCCGAGGTGAGCGACTCCTTCGCCCCCTGCTGCAGGCGGGGTGCACGGCGGGGGCGGGCCGTACTTCCTGCGCTCGCGCTCTCGGCGCGCTGGCAGCGGGGGCCGCTCGCGGTCCCGGTCCCGCGGGAGGACGAGCAGGCCGACCAGCGTGAGGACGGCGCGCTCCCGCGGCCTGAGGGCGGCCAGCAGGGGGTCGCACAGGTGACGAGCAGACGAGTGCGGAGGAGGCGGGGAAAGGGGGGGGGCACAGCAATGATACACGTCATCCATGCCCAGGTCGCGGTCGCGCTCTCGACGGGGTCGGTCCGAGAACTCCAGGGACAGGCCGTCGCCCTGCCAGGCAAACGACAGCAGACGTCCAGAAGAGGTGCGCACCCTTAGAAAACTAGGAGCTAATCTTTAGCGTGAAGACTTCTCTGAGGGTCTGAAGGTCAAGATGTAGAGCGGCTGGCCGATGTGTGCTGGATGCTGAATTCTGCGCCAAGTGTAAAAATTATTTCAGTTCAGAGCACATAATTTTTGGAGCCGTCTCGGGTTCTGTTTCTCCGTACGCAGTCGAGCCGCCTACACAAACTGTTTTTTATTGAAAATCTTGCTTAGCTTGGCTCCATAGAGCGCAGCAAAAGCAACTCTTGCGTCGCGTGAAAGAAATGATTGTTTCGAGAGAAAGGAACGCGAGAGGGTGGTAATAAACAAGGCAATGGAGGGAGAGGTGACGGCCCGTAAAAGTGGTCCCCGGGGCCCCCGCTGCCCCCGGGCCGTGGCTGGGCGGAGCGGGAGGCCGACGAGGCCAACTTACCCTGCGGTGCCTCAACCTAGGGCTGGGCCAGTAGAAGTGGCAACTCCGCATGGGGCTGCGCCGTGCAACTTGTTGCTGGCCGGCTCGCCGATGAAGCACGACCACGCCACGCCAAGCCACGCCACGCCACGCCACGCCAAGCCATGCCACGCCCCACGGCACCGCTCGCCTGCCGCCTGCCGCCTGCCTCATCCCCATCCCCATCTGCAAGTCGTAAACAAGTCCCCGCGCGTCTGTGTTTCTAGGAAAACGCGGGGAAGCAGACCAGCGGTGAGGCCCGCCCCGAGGACGAGGAGGAGGTGGTGGACGGTAAGCAGAGCGCTGTGACATGCACACACGGCACACACAGCGACACAGGGTGCCTCTGCCCTGCCGTGCGGACACGGTGCCCATCAAGGCCCACGCCTCTGCTCCGGACTGGGGAGAAAGGAGGGGGGATGTTGTGGTTTGCAAAATGCCGATCTCAGCTGACATAGTCGCTGAAAGTTACCCCCCCCCTCAATCCGCCCTGCCACCCGCCACCGTGCCTCTGTCGGCCTATCATAGGCCCTATAACACACACCCTTCCGCCGGCGCAGTCTAGCTCAGATTTTGGGGTATGTTGATCAGAGGGCCGAGGTTCAGATTCGAGGGAGATGGGGGGGGGGGGCACTTTTGGCGTTTATTGCTGCCATTGCCGCCAAATTGAATGGCAAGTAGTTGTGCGACGCAGAGGGACAATGTTGTTGTAAAATTGCATACATTTTACGGTTGTCTGTGCGTTTTTTTTTGCTCTTCTACACGATTCTCCACGGATTCACTTTATTATGGCAGTAAGGGGGGATTGGAAAAGGAGGAGGGGGGTCACTCGCCGCGGAGCAGTCGCGAGGCAGCTGTCGAGCGAAACAATCCCCGCAATCTGCTCACAATCGTCGCGCTCACATCACAGTACGTGTCATGGTGAAACGGTCGCAGGGGTGGAGCTGGAGGTGCACGTCGACCGCGCCGGCCTCGGCAACCTGCTCCGCCGCGTCGTCCGCGTGATGGCCGACCGGCCCGTCCGCGCCCTGGAGATGCTGCACGCCTCCCTCGCCGGCGTGGTGGCCAAGTACGCGATGCTGACGGACCGGCGCGACCTCGTCCAGGTATACTGAGGCTCCAGCAGCCGTATGTCCCGGCGCCACCCACAGAGGGCGACACCGAGCGGGCCGATCGCGCGCGGGGGCGGCCCAACACCACCCCCTACAAGGCCACTGAGGACAAGGGGTAGGGACAAACCACCCCTAACCGCGCCGCGGTGTCGCGTCACCAGGCCCTGGACTCGGTGGTGGACGCGTACCAGCAGCAGAACCAGACCAGGTCCCCGAGCACCCCGAGCACGCCCTAGGACCGGGCTGCACACCGACCACCAAGCCCGCGTCCCCGTCTCCTCAGCCGGCCAAGTATAGAACGACATGCGAGATAAATAAACAGAATAATAATAAAAATTATACGTGCACTGTGTGTGTGGTGAGTGGGTTTCCATACGCTTTCAGGTGGCCTCATTCTTTAGGCAGGTATGAGCATGGGGAAGCGGTCGTCAACGCAAAGCCCCGGGATCTGTACATAACTGTAAAGTTTTATGTCGGAGTCGAGTGCGAGCGACTTGAGCCTCGGCGAGGGGCGCGCCGACGGAAGGCGAACCGCGGATGCAGCGATATGTGCTGTCATGAGCTGCAGACTCAGCGCGGCGGCGGGAGGGGGGG
>NW_026268093.1:18629-20549 GCF_000697945.3 Frankliniella occidentalis | reverse complement strand
CCCCCCTCCTCTCCCCCCGCGTGGAAAAAGTCTCGCGTGTTGATATTGGCCGGATAAATGTAAGCCCTTAGGATTCAGGTGTCCTGTCCGGGGTACGCTGCTGACGCCGCTGGCGCCATCTGCCGCGCAGCTGCCAGTGTCTGCCAGTGTCGAGCTTCGCCGGCTTCGCCCCGCAGCCCCTGCAGGCGAACAGTTCAGCGGCGACCGGTTTACCCCCTTCTCAGCTACAACTAGCTGCTACAGCTGCAGCTGCCGCGGTCGCCGCCTAATCCATGACAGGATTCAGCCTCGGTACTAGCTGGCTTTGAAACGGGCTTACGGGCGGAGATGGAGCTGCGGCAACGCGCCGGCGAGGGGGAGACGGGGAGGGAGCACGCTACTTCCCGCCACCCCTTACTTAGGGAAGGGGAGGGAGGGGGGACGGTTTGATTGCGAAAGTTATCGGAGGTAAGCTCAAGATTGCCGTCTCAAATAAGGAAGGAGGACACCCTGGAGCTCAGCTCCGCCCCGCCCCGGCGCCCTGGTGGCGCGGAGGTCCGTGCCGGGGCCGCGCCGGACATGCTCTGCACAGCACAGCCCCTAACAGCGACCGGGACGGGCGAGGAGCTTACTAACTAAACGCATGGCTGTTTTAAAGTTTTTAGTCCAGTCCAGTAATCGCTGTTTTGCTTCGCTCGGCAGGCGACTCCGATTACACCCAGAGGCACATAACACGCTGCTTGGCGGAAGGGGCGAGGTGAGGTGGGGGGCGACGGACTCCCGCGGCCCCGCCAGGCTTGCCGCCAGGGCCCCGCGCTATACCGCGTCGCGCCCGCTATCAGGCTATCAGTTGCGGGCGCGCTGAGCACAGCTTGAACCGCGCCTTGCCCGTCTCGCCATGTGCGAGCGGCTCGCTGTGCCCTGTGCGCTGCCTGGGCGGTCTCACGGGCCCTTATTTTATTTTCGCGGGAGGTCTCGCTGTCTGCATGCGCAGGCCTCCCCGAGGTCAGCCAGTGTTGAGGCAGAGGTTGAGGCGCCTATCTGCGGGACAGAGGGGTTGTGGAGGAGACGGAATGGCCGGGGCAGAGCCGAGGCAGTCAGAGGAAAGGCTGTGCGTATTTCCCTCGGGACGGTTTGTCTCAAAGACGCCTTCCGGGAGACGCTTGGCCAGGCCAAGCAGACGCATGGCCGTGGCGGCGGGGGGGCCGGCCACGCGGGGCGCTGCGGGTCTGCTGCGTGGTGCTGCGGCAGCAGGAGCATGGTCTTTGGCTGGCGACCCTGGTGCAAAGGCATGGAGGGCCGAGGCGAGGTCCATTGCTTCAACTTCACCCCCCCCCCCCAACTTCATCCCTCCCACACTTTTCTTCGACGAAACAGTCTTTCAAACAAAACGAGTGAAGCACAATTTTTTTGCTCCGGGCCGATGGGCCGATGTGTTCTGTTTCCTTCCACCCCCACCACTTTTCCTCAAGCTCAGCTTCCCAACCGTGGTTGGGGAGGGTCAAGGTGAGCGCCCGCCCGCACCCTCTTCACCGCCCTTTCTCTTCGCTTGGTCCTGTCCCACCCCCTCTCCCACACTTTTAATTGGCAAGTTTTCCCTGTTTTAATCTTTTCGGTCCCCTTCTTGTTTCTACTTCCGTTTAGCCGCCGCCGCAAGAGCCGTGGTCGGGGCCGAGCGAGTCGGGGCTGGTGTTCGCCCGCTCGCCTGAGAAGTGTGGGTTCTTGGAACTTTGCGTCCGACGGCAGCGCGGCGCGGCGCGGCACGTCATCGCCGTAGGGGGAAAGGGGTTCCCTCCCGCGCTCCCACTGCAGCACGCTGATCGGCGAGCTCCCGGGATTGCGCGACGTTCGGATGCAGCCCAGTTCCCACCTTTCTGCAGAGAAATCACTGTAGGGGACTGGACCCACTGGACCCGGAGAGCTCTCCGTCGTCCCCCCCCC
>NW_026268093.1:16693-18579 GCF_000697945.3 Frankliniella occidentalis | reverse complement strand
GCTAGGCTAGAGCTGCCAAGCCATACTTCGCACTCCCCCGCAGGTAGTGGGCCCTCATAAAAGAGACGCGAAGATGTTTGGCAGCCGTATCACTGGGCCCGGCGAGGGCCGGGGACCCTCCGGCAGCAGGCCTTCACGCATCGTAATGACGCTTACAATGAGACCACGGGTCCAAAGGCCTGCCGGTGTGTCAGAATTTCGTGAACCAACTATACATAGTAGAGTTGTGTGCCTAGTCTTATTCTTATCTGTGCGCCACAGCAGCCTGCAGCAGCCCGACCGCCAGAC
Source organism: Frankliniella occidentalis (assembly GCF_000697945.3). Taxonomy (NCBI): domain Eukaryota; kingdom Metazoa; phylum Arthropoda; class Insecta; order Thysanoptera; family Thripidae; genus Frankliniella; species Frankliniella occidentalis. The sequence continues at coordinate 18,291 of NW_026268093.1, read as the reverse complement.
TACGCGTCCTGCGTCCTGTAGCTGCATCGTCAGCCGCGTCAGACCCTTTCTAACCGGCTAGAGGTGACACCCTCAATAAAATGCCATAAAGACGGTTCGTTCGACCGCGCCATGTTGCCGGAGGTCTCTGCTTCATGAGGAAACGACCGGGAGGCTGCCGTCCCCTCGCTCCGAGGAATAGGGACCCGCCCCAAATCGTTTAGACCTGTAAAGTCTCTCCTAGTATTTCCACGCCTTTTCGAAATTGACGAAACCGAAACGATGATAACGCACGGGACTTCGGCGGGGGGAGGGGTGCGCTTGCCCCATGGCCTGCCCCATGGCATGGCCTGCTGAGCAGGGCCTCCTGCCGGCCGACGCGACGACAGGGGCCGTCCGGCAATGAGCTGTGCGTGCGCAACCACCCGACCCGCAGCACCTCCTCCGTCTGCCGATGGGCCTGAAGTTGAAACCAGAGCTCCAGCGTGTATGAATGCCTGGCCTGGGCCAGTCACTTGAGTCTTCCGCTCGAGAGGGCTTGTTTGCTTCTCATGGCGCGTCATGGGGGGGCTGGCGTCGCTGGCGTCTGCGCGGCACTCCACTTCTCGCCCTCCCCCGCCGCCGCTGTCGACGCGCTCGTCGAGTCGTTGTGGCGGCGGCGCGCCTCCATGGCCTCGGTTCCCAAACGAGCATTTCCCCCGGCGTCGCCATCAAGACGAAGACGACGGACCGACGGACCAGGTGAGCCAGATGGGGGCGGCGGTGCTCCCTTTGAGCACGATGAGGCTAGAGCGCTGGGGCTAGAAGTGTGGCAGGGCCTATGAGCTTGCTCTAGATCCCTAGAACCTCCCCCCCCCCTTTCCCCCTTTTCCGCCAGCGGTCCCATCTGGGCCCAACCCACCTGCCTCGGGTCAAATCGCGTGTTGACATCTTGCTCGCCACGGCAGGGGCTCAAGTGGCTGGCACCAGGCAACAAGTAACACCCTTTTGCAACCCCGCCCCCCACCCCCTTGCACACACCGCGAGTCTGTTGGCCGAGTACGCAAAACGACGCTCCAAGCAGTCTCCAAGCTGCTGCTGCTGCGCGGTAAGGATCATCGGATTAGCCTTCCGGGAACCTTTTTGCATTATCCTTTGGTCCAAAGGACAGTCGGATGCGTCCCGCCCCGTGGTTTCCCCTCACCTCACCAAAGCCGGACGCTCCCCTGGAAAGCACCTCCACCTCCCGCGGGTACCTGCGGGGCTGCCCTCCGGGAACAGCGCTTTAGGACAGCTGCACTCGCGTTCACCGGACATCCCCCCGGAAAATACCCCCAGCGACATGCCTAAGCGCATAGTGGGTAAATGGGGTCGACGAGCTGCTATCCGGGAACAGCGCTGCACCTTCCAGGAGAACGCCGCGACGGGGAGGCGGGATAGGGGTCAGCCAAGGTCAGACTCGCGTCGCCTTCGCCTTCTCTCGCACTCATCTGTGCCCTGCTCCATGTGGTGTTCCACCCCCCAGCGCCCCAGTCGGTGTCGCACGGCACGGCCCTGCACCCGGAGCGCGCCTCCAGCACCATAACAGCCCGCCCTGAAGGCCCTTTCAGGTGGCGGGGGCTGTTCAGGGGCTGTTGGGG
>NW_026268093.1:13309-16643 GCF_000697945.3 Frankliniella occidentalis | reverse complement strand
AAAAACTCCGCTTTTTCGCATAAAACGTCCGGTAGGGAGTTGAAGTCGTTGTCCAATCGCAAAAACGAGGTCATTTCTGAAATCAGCACAAAAAAACGAAACTTTTTGGTGGTATCCAAAAGTCGAAATCGAAAGTGCTGCCAGATCGACGCCCCCTAGCGAGCAGCTGCATGCAGAAGGGAGCGTGTGTGAGAGATATTCCAGCAGAGAGAGTGACCCCCCCCCCCAACCCGCACCCACTTCCCACTGTCATTTCAAACTGACGACGTCATCAGGAGTCGCGTCACGATGTCTATGCGACCGCCCGCCACCGGAGAACCACCGACCAGAAATGATGCTGCCGACGCTGCATCCCCAGGGCGATTAGAATCTCACGCTTGACAGTGGCGGTGGGTCTAAGGGTCGACGCCACCTTTTTGCCTACCTTCCGGCGAAATAAAGTTGTGTTCTGGGCAAATGCTATTTCCGGTCTTCACTTATTGTTATTGTTATTTGTTCGAGAGCACCCTGTACCAGTTGCGAGGGTCGTGCCCTCGTAGCACCAAACATTCAGACAACGTTCTGAGAACGGTCTTTTGGTTCTCTGAAGGTTCCGTAAACGTTCTAAGAATGATATGTGCTACAAGAGTGGTGGACCCCACCCCCATCCTCCCTCTCCCCCGGGTCCAAAGCTAACTCTTCTCGTTTCTCAAACACCCCAGACACGCCCAGAGTGAATCCCAACGCTGTTCAAACAAGCCTCCAGCCCTATAACACAGCCCAGGGCGGCAATACAGTGCCGAGCCATGTGGCAATCGAAGGGCAAGCACACTTCAACTTATCTACAGAGGCCAAGAAGACCATTCAGATGACCCTCTCAGCCGATCTGAGCCGCGTGAGAGTCTGGGTACAGGGGGAAAAGGGGGGGGGGCGCTCGCCCCTATGAGTGTTGTCTTTGAAATCTATCGGAACCAACGGACTTGAATATATTTAGCTTAGTTAGTTCATACCAAAACGCCACCGGTAGACCAAGCAGGCCCAGCCTCTGACGAACGGAGTTGCCGGCACAGCGAAGCGTAGCTGGCAACTCGGTTTGGTAGAAGGGCGGGCCTGCTCGTTGATACTTTTGCGCGCGCCGGTGGCATGCGAGTCTGTCGGCTCCAGGCACCATGGCCCCTCCGGCCGAGCGAGTATGCAATCCCGCAATACTCCAATGTCCGTTTGGCGGTATGCCCACAAGGGGCGTCGGAGCGTTTTTACGCCATGGCGTTCGATGTTCCCTTGCCCTTACTGTATTCTTTTGAGGATAGGATGGTTTGGGGGGACCTACTATTAAAGTAAGACATAATTTTACAAGAATCAAACTTTGAACAATCTCTTTATTAATATTTTCCCTAACTTCATGTCCATGGCCGGTGTTAGTCTGCCATAATAGTTTAATGCATTCACACCGTTATATTTTTCGTTGTTGCTGCTTTGACTTTTGAACTTTCGAAACCGATATCGCTAGATTGGGATTGGTACGGCATTTCCTCCGGAAGAGGTGTGACTATGCACATATCGAAAACCACGGGTACGGAGGGAAGCGAAAGCAAGGAGTTCGGCGCCAGGCGGGCGCGGTTGCGCGGTTTATGGTCCGGGACGAGTCGCCTAAGTCGCCTACCTTTTAGGCGGCTCTAGAGACGGCGGGTGCGATGCCCAGCTCCCCGGGCCCTTCAAACCCGCGCGTGGCGCCCGGGCGAATCTGGACTAGTGTAATGCGCGCTTGCGACCGAGTTCGCGAACCAGCAGGATGGCAACAGAAAGTACGAATGAGGCGCGGCGCGGCGCGGCCGGGCGCGGCGCTGCTGGGGCCAGGCCGTTGGGCTAGGTTGGGCCCGTTGGGCCGGTCGGCTCGGCCAGCTGTGCTCGCTCCGGCCCGGTCTGGCCGGCGGCCGGCGGAGGCGTGGCGTGGTTGGGTTACCTCATTACGTAGACTTGTGGGTGCTCCCACAGAGCGCGCTGCGCCGCTGCGGCGACCAATCGCTGCGTTTGGCATTCCCTCTCATACACCCATCGATCTGTTAGCGCGTCGGGTCGGGTGGAGGTTCGTGTTTTGGGTACCGAGCCGGCGGGTGGGCAGTTGGTCAATAGTCCCTCCGTGTGGTGGTCGCATCATACGGACGGCTTGTTTGTAGTACGTACCGGAACCATTGTCTAGCACGAGCCAGACGGGATAATAAGTTACTGCTGTGACATCGTCGTAATTACGGTTTTAGTGCATCACTTGCTACTCGCTGGACCTCACCTCACCACTCTGCAACCTCGATCAATTCAGTTGGAATACACGCCCAGTGTTGCGATTGCGGTCTTACTGCAACGGTACTTACACACGGTGCTACTTTCATTCGCCCCGACTTACACTACTCTGCCGGTAAGTGTTACGTAAAGGTGTCGACGAATGCGGCACGAGACTGGAGCCTATGCGGACACCTTATGCCCTTTGGCCTTTGGACCATGCCTTCACTAAAACGTCAGATGACATGCTGTTGACTCGACTTTGCCCTACACCCATCTCGCCTACGCCCTAACCCGTACTACGTAGGGTCACTGGCCCGACGCTACTCTGGGCACGTCGGCAACGCTGTATACCGTGCCAGACCCACAGTGAGAGAGTCTCCACGGCGGGACGCGGGTTCGTAGTACGCTCCTCCGCGCCGCTCCGTGTTCGCCTCCGGTTCGTGTCGGTTCAACGGCGGTTTCTCGGGGAGTGTTCGGTACCTGCGGATCAGCGATCGAATCGCGAGTGCTCTTGCATAGTTTCGCTCCCACGGCCGTCGCGGTGTGTAAGTAATCCGAGTTCCAGTGCGACTAACCACTCTCCAGCTGCTGGCGGTGGGCGTCGTGTCGGATCAGCCGGCCCGAACCAGTATGGGAAGGGGAAACGAAAACAAAAACAAATAAAAAGGAGGGGGGCGGTGTCGCCAGCTGATCGTCGTTCCTCTAGAGAACTGTATTAGAAGTAATTCTACTTTTGTACTTGCGTCAGCGCGGGCTTTCCAACCGTCCCTCACCAAGGCCCCGTTACTAGTGACCCCTTGCGAGCAGGCAACGCGTCCGCTCACCTGCATGCGGTACAGTATAACTACGAAATCCTCCGTGTGTGCTCCAATTGAAGCGGACCCAGGCTTTATCTCAGACGGCTTCCGAGTACTGGTCAATTTTGCTGGCATTCCCTCCCGGAGCGGAGGCGTTCTGTCTAGAGAGACGCGTTCAGGCGGCGTCGCGGCGTCTCCCAACAGCGCTGCGCCTGCGCGCTGCACGGCCTTTGTCAGCTGCCTTGGCTGCAGCCCCCTCTCCCCCCCCCATGACCCCC
>NW_026268093.1:8779-9981 GCF_000697945.3 Frankliniella occidentalis | reverse complement strand
TTTATTATTTAATGAGATACTAACAAATAAAAAAAAATCTGTTGCATTTTGATAGTTTATTTTCTTCTACTTAGAGCGGAACGCGTCTGACTAGATACTGACAGTTCAACGCAAATGTGCTGGGGATAAGGCGGACGGCCACTGTCTCTTCTTTTACCACAGCGACCGTATAGTAGCGACTTTAGCCTTGCTAAAATATTTCCAACATAGCATGTAGGCATGTTCATTAAAAAATCTTTGTTTGGTTCTTGGTTTTTAATTCGCCGCATAGGCGGACATCGCAATAAGAATAAGAGGCAGGCAGGGGTCTCTGTGGTAGCACACATGTGCATCTGCCAGGCAACATGGGGATGATAACTCACGTAACTTGAAGTAACCTCGGGGACACCACGAGGCCGTCCCAGCTGACTGTCCTATCACTAGGCCTAGGCCCTTTCACCGCGGCACGGTGGAGTCCTGGTGCAGTCCCCTGGCGGCGTCGGGGTGGAAGACTGCATCCCACTCCGTCAAGGACTGGCGGATGCAGGCGCGTGCCGCTGGCCCACCCCGCTCCCGCGTCAGTTGGGTTGCCTAGCTCCACGGCGGCTCGTCGCAGCGCCGCTTTGCACGAGTGCGGGCGGGCTTGCATTTAGCAGGGTTGGCATAGAGTATTAAATTAAATCTAAATTGAGTCATATTCGGTCAAAAAATTTAGCACTTCACGTCACACTACAGTGCCATTAGCGTCAGCCGATGCCCGACCTAGCTCACGCTCATGAAGCCGTCGACTGCGAATTTTGTAGTAGTGTTTTGTAGTCGGTAGGTGTCCCCAGCTGTATTACATTCTGCCCCTTTTCGCCCCATTTAGCACCATTTAATTCTTCATGCCAACCCTGGCATTTAGGCTTGCCTATCGCCATATCGCCACTGTCCACGGGGCCTTACGGGCCGGCCCGCGGTACCGCACTAACACAGAGGTGCATGAAAATACTTTTGGAAAATATTCAGAAACGCTTCAATAACGCATTAAATTTGCAATTTTATTTTCGTATTCATGCGTTTTCTTTGCGCGTATCGTCGCGTTACGACGCCCAGCTGCTGATCCTACGGGGGCCGTCTCACACTATACGTGGCTTTTAAGGAGTAGGGAGGGGTACAAATACTATGGGGTTCCAAAACGTTGACAACATCAATGATGGTCCTTGTCCTGTAGGGACCCCTCA
>NW_026268093.1:6060-8729 GCF_000697945.3 Frankliniella occidentalis | reverse complement strand
CCCGGACCCCCCTGGGTTCCCTGGGTCGGCGCTGCAGCACGGCGGCGCTTGAACACACGGCCACGTGCACGTGCCAGAGTCTCCTCGGCGGGCCGCGGGTGCGTTCGCGCCCCCGCCCGTCCCGTCTTCTCCTCCGGTTTGAGTCGGTTCAACGGCTGTTTCTCGGGGAGTGTTTGTTACCCGCGGACCGGCGAGCGAGTCGCGTGTTCCCGTGCGCAGTTTCGCGCCCACGGCTGTCACGGTGCGTTAGTAACCCTAGTTTCAGTGAGACCTGTGGGAAGACCTTCCAACTGCAGGCGGCACGCCTCGTGTCGGGGTTCGCCGCGAGCCTGGCGAGAGGTTACAAAAATAAAAAGCGAGGGGCGGCGGGGGCGGCGGCTGAGCGGAGCGCCCAACAACAACGCTGCCGGTTTCCGAAGTATAGTGTATTTCGACTAACGGAGGAAGAAGAAGAGCGGGTAGAACATAAAGCTCCTGAGTGCTCGAACCTTGGGCTGTACTGTGAATGGACCTGGTACTGATCGCGATACTGTGTGTTTTGTTGCAGTTTTGAACGATGGGCGGCAGGGGTCGGGGCCGAGGTGGGGGCCGAAGCCGGGGCTGGAACCGCAATGCCGCGACCGCTGCCCAGGCCGGACCGGCTCGAGGAGATGCTGCTAGAGCCGGAGCAGTCCCTCGCCCACCTAGAGCCCAACAGAATCGGATTGATTCGGCCGCTCAGATGGGCCAGATGAACTTGGGTGAGTGTTTATTGCTATATTGGCTGCGTTACGGTGCGCTGCTGTGTGAGGCACCCTCTGCGAGGCGAGGCTAGGACGACACGGCAGCGATACATACTGCAACGGTCGCTCGCGCGCGCATCCCCCCCGGAATCACCGCGAGCGGTCCCCTCCGGTCCCCTCACCCTCACGCGTCTTCACCCCATCGGTGCATTCATACTAGGGAGGGGGAGGGGGAGGGGATAGTTGCAACCACCGACAGCAAACATGCAGTATGCAGTCAGTTGCTTAGGGGCGTCGGAAGAATCAAGACGAGTCGTCGCGAGAGTGGACTTCCCGAGATCCTGAACCCAAGCGCACCACTAGAATGGGTGAAGTATAGTGAATGAGATAATTGTGTCTGCGGGAGTTAACATTTATCCCTATCGAGAATACCCGCGCCTTGAGGAGAGTTAAGGATACACGCCGAAAAAAAATAGCTGTACAGCTAAAACTGAGCTACATAGCTTATTCCAGGAGCTATACATGAATAGCTAAAAGGATAGCCATACAGCTAAATTAATTAGCAGCATTGAATTAGCTCTCTCTGCTAATTAGCACATGGTTGTCAGACTTTATCCTTCACTGACGTATACGGTCGGTACGTGCCGTACGTGCTTGTGAGGGGGTACAACCACCACGTAAAGGCTGTACCCCCTGCGAATGCTTCTGGCGCGGACTGAAATCTTTCGGTCAAGATAAGTTGTCAGGACCTCTATCACGTTTAAGGTGTACCCCGGCGTATGCCTATCATGGGGTATGGGTACCATGCCACACCGGCACGCAGTAGAGAGACTATACCAATACCATCAGGTGGCTGATTCACGGCGCACACTTTCGTAGTTATACTGTACCGCATGCGCGCGTGCGGACGGGTTGCCTACACGCACGGAGCAATAAGGAGCCTTGTGCTGCACCTCCGTGAAGTTGGCACCACTCATAGCCGATGGAAATGAGTGCTACCTCGCATCTTTTAGAGAACTTTACGAGAGTACAAGCTGATAATAACCGCGTATCATCTGCTACAAATATTCTTGGCCCAAGTACATTTCGGTGGCGGCAAGGAAACATTTTTGTGAGTGTGTACTTAGCGATAGTAACACGACCATTTATCCCTTTCAGGGGCCCATGCCCAGCCTCAGCCGCAACCCGCAGGCTCAGGGCGGGCCGAGGGACGACCTGCTCAGCCTGATTTGGCCGCTCAGATGGGCCAGATGAACTTGGGTGAGTGTATTGCTAAGTTGGCTGCGTCATGGAGCGATGTGACGTACCTTGCGATAGTAAGACGACCATTTATTGCTTTTAGGGCGACCTGCTCAGCCTCAGCCACAACCCTCAAGCTCAGGGATGGCCGAGGGGCGACCTACGCAGCCGCAACCCTCAGGGTCAGGCTCAGGGGGTGCCGGTGGCAGCAGCAGCAGCAGCGCTCCCCTTGGTCGTGGCAACATGCGAGGCAGGAGGCCCATGGATACGCCCGCCAGGGTTCTAAAAACCCGACCGGACAGTCTAAGCACCAGGCAGGGTACTGATTTTCTTTTCGCGTCACCGTTGTCACTCCCCACGCCCCTCAACGTGTTCTGTCTTCCTAAATTTCCTCAATTATTTTCCTCAGGTGCAATTACTAGTCTATCAAAGCCGCAGACATTTGCTGTAAATTACTTTCGCCTCCGTACATTACCTACATGGGTGCTGCATCAATATCGAGTGGATATAGCTCCGGTGGTGGAGAGGAGTGGTACGAGGAAATATCTTCTGCGTGTTCACCAAGAAAGATTGGGAGGATATATTTTTGATGGTACTGTCCTGTACACACAAGCACGGCTGACGACCCAACAGGTAAATGCATTTTCACTTTAAGTTACATTCGATTTACATAATCTCGCCACTATATATTTTCTCTCTCTCTTTTAT
>NW_026268093.1:0-1081 GCF_000697945.3 Frankliniella occidentalis | reverse complement strand
CGCCCGCGACGCGCCCACGCCCGCCTGCGCCCCCGCCCGCGGCCCCGCCCTGGGCCGGGTGGCGCGTTGGGACGGCCGTAACAAAGGCCTGCGACCAAACAAAGGAGCCCCACCACTCCACTCCACGCCGCTACGAGCTGTTCACCACATTAAACCATTACTCTCTCGCCACCTTTATCTTCAAATTTCGGCCAACACTGAAATTGAAGGGCCCGCCACCGCCCTCGTGACCCCGTGCTGGGCGTGCGAGCGGGCGTGCACGGGCCGTTAGCTAGCCCGTATCCAGTAGTGTGGCCATCGCATTTGTGCGCGCCGGAACAGCTCTGCAGTTGCTGCGTGAACAGCATCAACAACAGCAGCAGTGATGCACACCCGGTCGCGGCGCCCACCACCAGGTGTGAGCTCCGGGCCATCAGGCAATCGTCACAGGCGCCACTCCCACGCACCATATTTCTCCTGTCCAGCTCGCTCCTCCACCACAGTGTGGCTGCCAGGTGGAGAAAAAAGTATCCCAGCCCCTCCCCCCTCCGTGAGCGCATATTATATCACAATCCCACAAACCTCCGAACGAGTGGCCCCATTTCCATAAATCCGGAGGCGCGACGACCGCAGTTTGGCCGTGACGCCGCGACGCCTGCCCCGGGGCTGCTGCGCCGCTGTTCCTTCTTCACGCGCCTCCCATTTCGTGCCCTCCCCACCGAGCCCACACCGCCAGCGCGACCTGTTCGTCCTGCAGCACAGGTGTTGCAGAAGCGTACCTGCGCTCAGAACCAGCGACTTTCAGCGCGCCGCCCCGGTGGAACAAAATGCCGCGCCCCGCAAGCCCAGGGGCCCAGGGGGCGCCTGGTGGCGCCTCTCAGGGTGACGCGTCCCTGCGGGAGGGGTTGGGGCCGGCCGCATATAGGACGTTGGGCGTAAAGCCACTCGCGGAGGCGGGGGTAGGATCCCTGGCCAGGCATCCCCCCGACCCAGACCGCCTGCATCCCCACTCGAGACTGGAGGAGGACACCTGGGATATTGCCTACGTGGCAGGGACGTTCGCGCCGCCAGCCCACCACCGACTCACCCCACCCCACCCCAC
>NW_026268092.1:13975-14615 GCF_000697945.3 Frankliniella occidentalis | reverse complement strand
CTTTTTTAACAGAAATGAAGTAGTCGGGACCGAGACCAGTACCTTTTTCTCGTCATTTGACAGTGCAGTTCAACGTGAATGACCTCGATTAAATCTCTAGTAACTGTCAATTTTAGTTTTCACTGATTTAAGCTATTATTTTAGAACTGTTTCCAGTGATGATTTCATTAATTCTTCTTTAAACGGCACTGCCGGAACCATCTTTAAACACGTTTTATTCGTAAAACAATGCCTTTCTTTGATTTATAACTGATGTAACGAGTAACGAAGTAACGGACGTTATATAACGATAACGCGTTACAATTCCGTTGGGGCGGTAACGGTAACGCGTTGTCGTTACAAATTTGAAGTAACAAGTAACTTCTAACGCGTTACGTTTTCAAAGTAACGTTAACAACCCTAGAGGGGGGCTTTGCGAAGGGCAGCGCTGGGCACTTGTGAAGCGTACTTCAGCAACGGGGGGACCTTGGTGCATAGCGTAGGTTGCACTTCGGCACATCTTAGCGTGAAGCGTACATTGAGGGGGGTGCATAACATTCCTTTGCGGGGGGCTCACCATGGTACAGGTCGAACATAGACGGATATTGGGGTAAAGGAGGGGGGTGCACCGCGGGGCGGAGTGGACTTAGACGGGGATGTG
>NW_026268092.1:12712-13051 GCF_000697945.3 Frankliniella occidentalis | reverse complement strand
GAAGGCCTATCACCACCGACTCTGCCTTTTGCCCGACTCGGGTGTCAGCGCCGCAGGCCTAGGTAAATGTATGCTAGGCGCGTCGCAGCGTAACAGTGTTTCGTAAGATATCGCGAAGCCTGCGAGACGTGGTCTGGCGTACATCTACCTAGTATGTTGATGAGTTGCCCCACCAGAGACCATCAAATATGTGAGAAACAACATTACAATGGTTTGGGGTCATTTTCGTGTGGAAACGCCCTTTTGCGACTAAACCGTTAGAGATAGGCCAAACGGACAAAATTTTGGCCTTAAGGGTTCTACTTTGACGAGTTACGTCTAAGAATGATGTAAAAAAAA
>NW_026268092.1:11211-12050 GCF_000697945.3 Frankliniella occidentalis | reverse complement strand
GTAACGTTTAAGGCCCGAGCCTTTTTCTTGCTGCCGGACTAAGAACCTCAAAGCACTCGCAGTGCACTCACAGTGCACTCGCGACGCACTCGATGACGCCCTCGAATTGCGCTCGCGCTACACTCGCACCGCACTCGTTTCATTTCTATAGGGGGAGCAGCGCTGCGAGAGGCTCATGTAGGCTGACCCACCCTGGCTTGGCGCGCAGCAAGGGATGAGGGCGCTGTGTTTATAGCACAATCAGGGCGATGACAGCGGACTGCTACCTGGGACGAACAGAACAGACGCCACGGAGAAAACGCGCGCCCTCACAGATAACATGTATTTTTAGCGTCAATCGGCTCATCATAACTGAAACGATAATCGGCCAACTTTATCAAAACTGGAAACTTTTACCTTCGGGTAGGAACAGGCCACAAGGGACAGTCGAAAAAAAAGGGAGCGTCCAGTGTTTGAACCCGGGACCTACCGGGTTGCGAAGCGAGCGCGCTGTCCATTGCACTGTAAAAAGCATACGAACTAAATTCTTTGGAATGTTACGAACAATTTTCGTTCTTTGTATTGCAAACAAATTGTTCGCAATGCAAAGCGATTGTTTGTAAGGCTAGACAAGGTCTTACAAACAATCTGTTTGCATTACGAACTATTTTTTCGTAAGCTTACGAACAATTAGTTCGTAATACAACGCTTCAAAATCGTTCGTAAGCTACGAACTTTTAGGTTTGCATTACGAACCTATAGTTCGTGAGCAATTTACAGTGTGCACTATCAGACAATTGCTAGGGAACGGAGACGCGATCAGGCATGACACTTGTCGTCTTGCACGGGGCCACCTTTAG
>NW_026268092.1:7101-7707 GCF_000697945.3 Frankliniella occidentalis | reverse complement strand
ATTACGGGAAATTACTCCAATTTAGACCTTTTACACCCATAGGATACGGACCGATCGAATGTTACAATGGACCATTAGTGGTATTTCAGTCCATTGAACCTCGTATTCGGCGTCAGAGACACTATAACATGCCGAAACGACACCCAACACGGACCACTGCAGTGGACGTTAAGAATTTGCGATTTAGGCCCTAATTTTCCAAAATGGAGGTGTCTAGGGCCTAAGTGGGATGTCGTAGGTAGTTGGATGTTGTTTCATTCGTTTTTTCTCGCAGAAATTACATCGAAAAGTGTCCCGGATGGCGTCTCTACGGCAATTTTGAAATTTTCGTCATTTTCGGTTAAATTTTGAACAATGTTAAAATGGACCATTAGTGGTATTTCAGTCCATTAAACCTCGTATTCGGCGTCAGAGACACTATAACATGCGGAAACGACACCCAACACGGGCCCCTGGAGTGAACGTTAATAATTTGTGATTTAGCGACGTAGCTCACAAGCGCAACCGATCGCAACCGCAACGGGTCACAAGCGCAACGGCTCGCAAGCGCAATGGCTCGAAAGCGCATCGGGTCGAAAGCGCATCGGGTCACAACCGCAACGGATC
>NW_026268092.1:1248-2185 GCF_000697945.3 Frankliniella occidentalis | reverse complement strand
GGTCGCAAGGCGTAGCGCCTATGATTCACTCTTTTAGAATTTGTCTGTTACGCACATTAGACGAAACATATAAAAAGCGGGGTTCAAGGGAGCGGCATCTCCCTTCCATTCTAAAAGGAACATTGATAAAGAACTAAGAGTTGATTTTAACCCTCACAGAAAATGCCATTAGAAAAGCGGGGGTCTAGGGGGCGGCAGCCCCCGTGCATTCTAAAAGAAAGATCCTAACCAAAAAAAAAATCAATTTGACCCCCAGAAAGAAAATCTATGAGAGAAGGGACTTGGCACAGTCCGAGCTGTCATTGGTGACGGACTTAACGGACTCTAGGTGTGACAGACTCTAAGCTTGACCGACTCAAGGCATAACACACTCTACGCGCGACGTACTCAAGGCATAATAACAGACTCTACGCCTAACGGACCCTAGGTGTGACGGACTCAAGGCAGAGCGGGCTTTAGGCGTTACGGACTCAAGGCATTACAGACACTAGGCGTGATGGACTCAGGGCATCACATACTGTGGGCGTGACGGACTCAGGGCGTAACGTACTCTAAGCGTGATGGACTTCAGATGTGACGGACTCAGTGCATAACACACTGTACGTATGACGGACCCTAGGCGTAACGGGTTCAAGGCATAGCAGACTGTATGTAACGGGCTCTAGGCGTGAAGGACTCAAGAAATCAAAGACTCAAGGCGTGACGGACTCTAGGCGTGACGGACTCTAAGCGTGACGGACCCAAGTGTGAGGAACTCAAGACATAACAAACTTCAAGCGTGACGGACTCAAGGCATAACAGACTTCACGCCTAACGGACCCTAGGCCTAACGGACTCAAAGAATAACAGAGTTTACGCGTGACGGATCCTAGGCGTGACGGACTCAAGGCGTAACATATTCTAGGCCTAACGGACACTAGGCGTGACGGATTCAAGG
>NW_026268092.1:0-835 GCF_000697945.3 Frankliniella occidentalis | reverse complement strand
AACCGTGGTAAAGGACGCACCAATGCACGGGGCGCACCTTGTAGGCGTGACGCACTCAGGGGGTAAAATACTCTAGGCCCGACGTACTCTAAGCGTAACGAAATCAAGGCATTACACACTCTACGGGTGGTAGACTCTAGATGTGACGGACTCAGTACGTAACAGACTTCACGTGTGACGGACCCTAGGCGTAACGGATTCAAGGCATAAGAGACTCTAGACGTGACGGACTCTAGGCGTCAAGTACAAAAGATATAACAGACTCGAGGCGTGACGGACTCAGCGCATTACAAACTCAAGGCGTTAAGGACTCAAGGCATAACAGACTCTAGGCGTGACGGACCCTAAGCATGGCGGACTCACGGCATAACAGGCTCTATTTGTGACGGACTGTAGGTGTGACGGACTCAAGGCGTGACGGACTCAGGGCGTAACAGACTCTACGACTGACAGACGATAGGCATGACGGACTCAAGGCAGAACAGGCTGTAGGCGCGACGGACTCAAGGCATAACAGAGTCAACATGTGACGGACTCAAGGCATAACAAACACTAGGCGTGACGGATTCAAGGAGTAACAGACTCCAGGTGCGACGGACTCCAGGTGCGACGGACTCAGGGCGTAACCTGGTCTAGTCGTAACGGACTCAGGACTCTAGGCATGACGAACTCTAAGCGTGACGGATCCTAGGCATGACAGACTTAAGGAATAAAATACATGTACCTTGTACAGACTTGTAATTGTCAAACTTACAGTTCACGCACTTAAAAGACATTACAGTAGCTGAACAATTATCGGCATACATAATATTTGATGGAAAGTACAAAAACTCCT
>NW_026268091.1:25346-25688 GCF_000697945.3 Frankliniella occidentalis | reverse complement strand
CCTGCCCCGCCCCGAGCGAGAGTAAAGGCGACGCTCGTTACGCTCTTGACCTGCAAGTTATACAGGGTGGTCCACAGACCCCTTCCTTTATTTTGCTTATACTGTACCGCACGCAGGCGTGCGGGCGGGCTTGCCTATCGTCGATCACTACGGCGCCTTATGGCCCCGTGCGAGTATACAACCCGGTCGCACGCCTGCATCCGGTACAGTATAAGCAAAATAAAGGAAGGGGTCTGTGGACCACCCTGTATTTATAACAATGTCGGAGCTCGCAGGGCCGGAGCCGGGCCGGGCCGCTGGAGCCAACGCGTGGACCAGGGGTGACCATGGCGGGGCGGGGCG
>NW_026268091.1:19885-20496 GCF_000697945.3 Frankliniella occidentalis | reverse complement strand
CCGCGCCCGCCCCGCCCGGGCCGGCCCCGTCAATGAGGCAGAGAGACCGGAAACGGATAGGAAGACGGGTACTTGAAGTACCAAAGGCCGACCACGCGGGGGAACGGCAGGAATGAAAAAGGAATAAACAAGACGAAATAGAAACGACCATAAACACGGCGGAGACGACATCACGATTGGCAAAATTGTGCATCGGCATGCCGTATCGCCAGAAGATCATTGACCTTCGTCGGAAAAAGAGTGTGGTAAATGGAAATAAATGAGATAAACCGGTGGATCAGCGGGGGGCGGCGAGGTGGGTGGAAGGGCACGGAGAGGAAGTGGTGTGGAGTCGGGAGGACCCGCCGGCCCGCCGCCGCCCAGCATCACGCGGGATGGGCTGTCTTCTTGTGGGCAGGAAACGGGCCGGAAGTGCAGCGGAAGAATGCCGGAAATGGGCGAGAAGAAAGCCAGAATCCGAGTGGAAGTAAGATCACCGTGGGGCGTCGGAGCCGGCGGTTGGACAGCCGGTCTGAGGTAAATGAATGGATGGTGGTGGGACTCCGGCGAGGGTGGAGGTGGAGGGCCATAGCAGGCATGGTGGTTGTGCCGGAGGGGCACAACTAGAGCTG
>NW_026268091.1:14924-15441 GCF_000697945.3 Frankliniella occidentalis | reverse complement strand
CTGCTGCTGCTGCTGCTGGCCAAAGGCTAAAGCTCTCCAAGGCAAAGCGGACGCAAAGCGAAAAGCGGACCCGCGCCGCCCTACCGGAAACGCCTGTCCTGCCCGGAGTGAATCTACCCTGCCGGAAAAAGGAGCGCGCGCGATCCAAAGCCGTCCGGCCGTCCGGCCGGGCAGAGCGCAGCGGGCAGCGGCCACTCGTGCCTGATTGCGACAGAAACGAAATGAAACGACGCACTCCTCACGGCAGAGCTCGGCTCCATTCAACCATCCATCCAGTCCTTCATTCAACATCCATCCAAAAGTCATCCACCCGGCGGTGCGGGGCGGGGCCAGCGTGAGGCAGTTAGGTCCAGACGGCGGCCAAGGGCCGGGCGGGCGTGCATGGCCCGAGGAACAAATCTGAGACACGTAGCTCCACGTATCAAATTACACTGACTTGAGACACGGAAGTGTTCTGAACCGCCGGATACATGTGTTGTGTAGAGGGGGCATGGACAAGAGGGAGAGAGAGAGCGAG
>NW_026268091.1:9217-9881 GCF_000697945.3 Frankliniella occidentalis | reverse complement strand
GCCCGGGCCGGGCCGTCGGGCTACTGGTCTTGGATACTGGTCCCCGCCCCGCCCCACCCCGCCCCGCCTCGCCTCGCCCCGACAAGCCCCGCCACGCCCCGCCCTGCAGGTAGGGGCCCCCGATGGGACGGCTTAGATAAGGTTTTAGGCCTCAGCAGAGCAGGCCCTTTACAAATCACGCCCCAGGATACTAATAATATACACTGTTACTTTAAAGGTTTTACCTTGCATATGTGCGTGTACATGGACGCGAGCCCTGTGCGCCTGTGTGTGTGTGCGTGCGTCTACACGTGTATGCGTGTGTGCGTACACGCGGCGTGTACGCCGGTAGCTTGTCTCGTCGACTAAAGCCATTGTTCGGGGAAGTTCATTGAGGCCCCAGCCGGGCTCCGAGCCCCCGCAGCCCCCGCCAGGCCCCCGCCTACATCAGCCAGGCGGTGCAGACGGCCCTACCCCGCCCCGGCTCGCTCCCCGTACATACAAGCACTACTACAAGCACCCAGCGATTGAGGAAAAAATTCTGGCGCCAACACCTCGCGGGCAGGACAGCGCGAGCACGCAGGACACACGTGTGAGGCGGCCGCGGGGCTTGGACGAAAGCGCGGGGTGGGCCCTCCTTGACAGTCCTCGGCAGATCCTTCGCGCCGCGGTGATCTCCCCCCCC
>NW_026268091.1:2944-4238 GCF_000697945.3 Frankliniella occidentalis | reverse complement strand
ACCTAGCGGCCCTCGTGTCAGAGGTGCGCAGAGCTGCCGAGCGGCAGCCAATCACAGCGCTTTGGTATCGCCTGGGAGCCGGCCCGGCCAGATACCACCCCGTCTGAGGCTAGGCTGCAGGCGAGCCGACGCGCGCTCAGCGGAGGGAGTAGTCTCGTTCGGGGTGTCCCTGGCCCAGGCGATACCAGCCCGGAGCTCTGCGCACCTCTCACACGAGGGCCGCTACACAGACCCCGGGAGAGGGGAGGGTGGGGGCGCGCGCGCTCGGTGGATGTCGAGTGGAGGCTGAGCCTGAGCCTGAGCTCCCGCCGCAGCCGCAGCGCACTCCGCAGTCGTAGTACAGACGGCCCGAAGGCAGCAGGTAAGCCTGCCCACGTGTCCCGCCCGAGCCACCGCCAGGAGACTGTCGCCGTGCCGCGTGCCCGAGCCGTGCCCCGTGACCGCGTGACCGTGCGAGTGTGTGCGTGCGTGCGTGTGTGTGAGCGCGCGAGCGCGCGTGTCCCAGCGCGTGCGTGCGAGTGTGATGGAGGATCCGCTCCTCCATAGAATGTCATCCGCCCAGCATCACACCAGCGAGTACCACCAGATCGCCCAGCACCCCAGCAGCGCACACCACCACCAGTACCACAAGTACCACCATCATCACCACCACCACTGGGAGGATATGACGGTGTTCCTGCGGTGGCTGCTGGTGGCCCTGAGCCTGGTGCCCGTGTCCATGGCTTCGCGCCTGCCGCTCGTCATGCTCGCCCACCACCATCACCATCACCACCACCAGCACCCCATGGACCTGGACCTGGACCTGCTGGACCCCGAGCGGTGGGACTCGGATCACCACCTGGGCGCGCCGCCGGGCCACCAGGCGGTGCACCAGGGCCACCAGGCCCACCAGCGCGTGCGAGTACTCTACCAAGTAGGGGTGAGTACACCTTATATTCCAGAAACGCCTTAGATTCCACTTAAGTCACTTCTGCAATTTGCTGCTGCTGCTGTGAGATCCCACGGACCTCGTGTCGCTAGGCGAAGCTGAGATAGGGTGTCACGTTTTCGCGGAGTAGGCACCGATGCTGCGGAACCAGCATCCATAAGATGCCAGCCGGGCCTGGGCTCCCGTCTTCACCCCAGAGTCACCTCCCCTTCCCCATCCACCCAACGTGTGGCGTCCTCCGGCAGCACAGCTAAAGTCAACGCTCTCTCTTCATCGCCCTCCTCACTCTCTCTCTCTCTCTCTTACACACACGCGCGCGCGCACGAACAAACCATCTCGAAAGGCCTAACGAGAAATAAAGAAAAA
>NW_026268091.1:2477-2894 GCF_000697945.3 Frankliniella occidentalis | reverse complement strand
GGCGCGACGGGCACAACAACAACCTGAAAGGGGGGAGGAGGGGGGCTGAACGGGTGGACAGGACATGAACTGCAATTGGGCTCCCTGAACACGGCAGCGCGGCGTGGAGCGAGCGGAGTTGCTGCCGAGGAGCGAGGATCGCCACGGGCAAAAGTCCATTCATTCTCCAGTCAGCCCAAACGGGGTGGGGCGGGGCGGGGCGGGGCGGTGTGGTAATGGCGGCCGAAAAAAATAACACATTTGTACCGACAAGGCCGATGAGGCCTCCGGCTGCACCGGCCCCGCCTAGAGCCTTACGTCGATTTCCTGTCGCCAACCGACTTGATCCCCGAAGAGTTACTCGTCCAACGACCTGCAGAACGGAGCCCCAGCGGCCCGCCGCCACGCCACGCCCCGCCACGCCACGCCGCGCCTCGC
>NW_026268091.1:0-902 GCF_000697945.3 Frankliniella occidentalis | reverse complement strand
AACGGACCATGTAAATGTGGGCACGTTCGAGCCTCCCCAAAATCCCCGCAAGTTCGACCTTCCTGGTCAAGTTCACCAACCTCCCCGACCCCGACGACAAAGCGCGCTGGATGGCTTTTTTGCGAGTAGATGTCATCATCTGCCTGGTAATGTGAGCCCCCGCTCGGGCCGGGGACCACAAGACACGGTGCGGTCGTGCGTGGGGCAGTCGGTGGAGGTGGCCAGCGCGCGCGCGCACACACACACACACAGACACACACAGACGTAACTGGAAACCGAAGGGCTGCAGCACACACACACACACACACCTCCATGGAGGGATGGAGATGATGTGCGAGGGGGCGAGTGGCAGAGCGGGGTTAAAAAATGTATTCCAGGCGCGCACAAGCACGGCCTGGAGCTTCATATCGGGTTGCATGTGCGGGCCGCAGGGCCTGACCCCCCTCCGCCCCTCTCCATCCCTTTCTCTCCATCCTCTCTCCACTTCTCTTTCTGAACTAAAGGAGCACTGAAAATTTCTGCGCGCGCTTTGCCGTATATACACGGCCCTTTTCCCCCGCTTAGAATAATAGCGTAACGAGAAAGGGGAAGAAAGAGGGGAGGGGGGGATGCTGGAGGAGGGAGTGGGGGGGGGGAAGCAGCAGGTCAGGTCATCAGACCTGGAGAGGCTGATAAAATACTACTGGAGGAGAAGAAGAGGAGGAAGGGGAGGAGGAGGTAGGGGGAGGACTGCCTGTCAACCGGCCCACATTGAGGCCGGCCGAGCAACACCTGCGCGCTCCGCCCCGCCCCGCCCGGTGCAGCTGGTGTCGAGGTGCTCCGGGGTGAAATCCACCCCCTAGTTCCCACGGTCCCACACGGGCTGGGCCCGGGGGCCGGGGGCCGGGAGGAGCGGGGCGGGG
>NW_026268090.1:17247-18774 GCF_000697945.3 Frankliniella occidentalis | reverse complement strand
CGCCACGCCCCCGCACCACGCCCCCGCGCCACCACGCCCGGACGCGCCTGACGCTAATGCGAGGGGCCCTTATCGATGCTGTCGATGGGCGGAGCGGCAGTAGTCCGGGCTGTGAACGTCTCCCCGTCATACCCATACCCGTTCCGTCGGCACCACCGGGACATCCTCCCCTCCTCCCTCCCTTCCTCTCCCATCTTTGCGTAGTAGGGTTGCCATAGCCACGCTCGTCTCCACCTCCTTTGCTTTGAACTCGGTCGCAAAAAAGGGGTGGGTTGGATGGGCGTGTCGACGACGTCATTCTGGCCACCGCATGTTCGACGGGATATACCCTTGGGTAGTTGTCAGCCCCCTCTCCCTCTCTCCCTGCCACACCCTCTGTTACGAGCCCGGTTGTTAACTGCCTCAACTTGTCACGCCTCCCTCGCTTTTCCTTTTTCCCCATCCTCCCTCCCTTCTTTGCAAAACTTTATGGAACAAATATAAGTTTAGGTATCGCTCTCCTGCCAGCCGGCACATCGATACCAATTTATTCAGTGCCCCCTCCCCCCAATCGGGTACCAGCGGGCGGGTGGGGGGAGAGGGGCAGGCGGACTACTAGACAAGTCGCCCAATAAGCCAAACCCTCCCCCGCCGAGCTCTTCTGGACGGGGACAAACAACCCACGCTTTCCGGCTCTCCTACGGGAGCGCAGCTGCCACGTTGACCGCGCAGCTGCAGTCAGGTGCCCCCAGGCCCCGCTCTCACCGTGTCTGTCGTCTTGTTGCAGCTGTGCGCGGTGCGAGCTGGACGTGCGGCCGGTGCGGCGCAGCTGCAGCGCCTCGTGCACGCCGGGCGCGGCCTGCCCGGTGCGCGCCGCCGTCCTGCTGCCCCGCGACGCCGACCAGTACGAGGTGGCGCTGCCCCGCGTGCTGCCCGTCATGGCGCTGGCCGCCGAGGCCGTGTCCCGGCGCGGCCTCTGGCCCCTGGACCTCCTCTCGTTCCTGCCCGGCGACGACAAGTGCGACGCCGTCTACGGCCAGATCTCGGCCGTCGACTCGTACGCGCACGACTGCGCGCACGTGTTCTTCGGGCCGGCCTGCGAGTACAGCGTTGGTGAGTACTGCCCCTTGGCGGGTACCCTTGTCAGCGTGGCGGGGAGCGAGACCCCTTTCTCTCCACGTGGCCGGCCTGAGCCGTGTACTTACACGCGCCCCCTGGACCTCCGGCCCGGGCCCCATTGGACATGCAAACGATGCTGGTCAGCGGGGCGTCCGCTCGACGCCTTGTTGTTCATCCAGCCGATCTAGATCTTAGGAGGAAGTTCAGCCGTCTGTGGGTGTGCTGGGGCCGCCCGCACCGCCGCCGGCAAGGTCCGTGACCAGAATTGGAGCGGTCCACCCAAGGGAGCGGCTAGAGTGTCCGTCTTCTTGACCCGTCCTCACTTAGACCTGTTCTCTGTCTCCCCGGAGACCCTCCTGGTCCCGGGCCCCGCCCGCGGCGCGGCTCCGGAGTTGCGCGACGCCGCCTCGCCCCGCCCCGCCCCGCCCC
>NW_026268090.1:15648-17197 GCF_000697945.3 Frankliniella occidentalis | reverse complement strand
GGCCGGGCCGGGCCGGGCGGGCAGGCCAGGGGCGGGTCCAGGCCGCGGAGGCCTCCGACACCAGCGTCCCGTCCGCGCCGGCCCGCGGCAGCCTGCCCAGTACCGGCCCGGCGCGCGCACACGGCACACCTGTCTGCGCTCCGCTCTGCCCCGCTCTGCTCCGCTGCCCAGCAGCCCTTCCCTCTTTTTATTTACTTCTTCTCTTCTCATTCCGGACATCATCGCTCTTCACCGCCAACCCCTTCTACTACTTCTACTCTTCCCTACTCTTCGCCACTCTTCTTCGCCCTCTTTGGATCTATCGTTTCGATTTACGCTACTCTTCTCTGTGCTGTGATCGTGTTTCTGTGCCTCTGTGAGTGCGTGTCTGTGTGTGTGTGCGCCCGAGCTCGGTCGACCGCCCCCGCCCGTCAAGCACCTCGACTGCCAACGCCATGAAAACCGTCATCCTCGCCATGTGAGTATCAACCTTGGTTTCATTAACTTTACTCTTAAGACCTTGTCTCACGCACACAACGTATTTGTTGCGATGCTACTAGAATCTAGAACTCGTATCTATCTGTTCGACCCGGCTATTCTCCCTATTCTTTGCCGAAAAGAAATGAATGAAAACAAAATTGGCGGCATGTTTGTTCTCCGTCTTTTGTGATGATTGTCACTTGGAATCCATTATTCGCGGAGTTGTTTGCGCTGCATGACCATTACACCGCCCGCTGTGCCCGGCCACCGCACTCCGGCCCTCACCTTGACCAAACGTCACCGTGACGGGCGGACGTGTCACGCCATGCCATGCGATGAGAACCCAGCTGTACGCTGTCAGTGCCGCGACGCGACGGCGCGCCGGGGAAAACCGCGGGTAGGGAGAGAGACAGAGAGAACGAGAGACAGAGGGCGAGAGACAGAGAGCGAGAGACAGAGAGAGACCTGCTCGCACTCACTGGAGTCCCACAGTTCAAAGTTAAAGTACACTCGCCGACTGTGGCAGTGCGGCATTGTAGTGATGAAAAGAACCATCTGTCTCGCTCCCTCTCTTTGGCCGACCGGGGCGCCGCGCGGTGTCGCAACGACAGGAGCAGGCGAGCAGGTCCACTCGGTATCGAGGGGAGGGCCTCCGCTCGGCCGGCGCCCGTGTCGTGTTTCAGCGCGGCGGCCGTCATACGCGTCACGCCAGCCGCAGAACGGGATCAGATGGGCGCGCGGAGCTGTCACTTCGCGTCACTCTCAAACAGCTGCCGCCCTCGTCCTGGTCGCCTCTGATGAAAGCCACCAGATATCGAACACCGCAGTGCCAAGCGGCCAAGCGAGCGGGAATCGGCCGGCCGCGTGACGCGGTGCGGGGAATCGACGGAAATAGGTGCTCTCGGAGCGGAGCGCCTGCGGGGTAGGCAAGCCACTCGCACGGGTGCGTCGCACCAGCGGGGTGGCCTACCCAGCAGGCGCTCCCGCAGCGACAGTAAAAGTGCTGAACAACAGCAACCCGGCGGCTCCAAGGCGAGCGTGCGCAAGGCGAAAGGGGCGCATAGGTTAACTGGAGGAGGTGTGGGGGGGG
>NW_026268090.1:10309-13992 GCF_000697945.3 Frankliniella occidentalis | reverse complement strand
TATTCCAGGTGGTAGGGCTGCTCTACTAGTTTTATCGCGGGGCGAGTGCGCGCGCGCGCAAGGCCAGGTCGGGCCCGCGAGACTACACTGTGACAAAAGGCGCTCGCCGCAATGAGGGTGCCCATTATGTACTGTAAAAAGTCTATGATTTGTTTTATTTATTTTAGATTTTTTTACATGGTGGAAAGTTGTTTCCCGTTAGCAGTACTTAAAATAGGGATACCAGTCCCACCCAAAATTGATTCGTTTGGTTCGTGACTATTTTTAGCAGCGTGTAAACCAGCTATGCATAGATAAACGAGCGCGTTCACCTTCGTACGGACTACATGCATTCACTGAATGTCATCGGCCTTATTGCATACGGACAGCCAGCGGGAGCAACGCAGGCCGAAGTGCAAGCTGCAGGCGTTTGCAATCGCTCCGATCTGGCTCCTGCAAGCTGTCCGTCCAGTGCTGGGAATAAACTGGCACGCGCCAGTGGTGTCTGCGTGTTGATGCACCCTCCCCTCACTGTCAGAGGAAAGGTTTTGTCATTCCACTGCTCTCACGTGGACTTTGGCGCGAATTCCCACTCTTACAAAATTCAACAGTGGAACATTTTGTCCTACTGTTGCAATAACATGCAGGAGAACGGTTCCACTGTTGGGTTTCCAGAGACGACAAGTCACGCACTGGTCGGCTCAGTGCTCCTCCAGCAGTGTGGCCGTCGTATCGTGTGATTGAGTGAGAGCGGATAAGATGAGAGGGGGCAGAGAAAACATGAGAACGCTGCTGTGGATGAAAAAGAGGTCGTACGTGACGTCGGACAGGCATTCATCCGCCCTGTCCGTAAGCACAGATCGACGGTCCTTCTTGCAACGCCTCCATAACAAAAATAAAACTTTCAACGGAAGCAAGCAGCGCCGTGTGCTCGCTCGCCCTTCACCCCCCCGTGGTGCAGCCCTGCCCCGCCTTTCTCTCGGGCTTACGCCTCGGTTTGCGCCGGCCACAATGGGTGCACCCGGTTACCCAACGCCAATATACTTGTTTTACGGCGCCAGACCCGACCCGACCGGGTCCCCCTGGTCCTTCCCTCCCTGGCCGGGGCCGGCCGACCGCCGCTGCCGCTCCAGGAACGGCTTTGCGAATCGAAAGTAAAGTGTCACGAGCCGCCCTCCCGCGGCGTGTGCCGTGTGCCTTTCTTGTATTGCCTCGTTTCGCTGCCCATTTCTTGTTTGATTTCCGCGAACACGACGGCTCTTTCCTTTTCTTCCCTTTTCTTTTCTTCACTTCTCTTCACTTCTTCTCTTTTCTTTTCTCCTCCCCTTCCTTCTCTTTTCTTTCCTTCTCTTCTTCTCTTCGCCTTCTCTTCTCCTCTTCGCCTTCTGCTTCTCCTTCTCTTCTCCTTCTCTTCTCTTTCTTCATCTCTTTCTTCATCTCTTTCTCTTTCTCCTTCTCCTTCTCCTTCTCCTTCTCCTTCTCTTCTCTTCTCTTCTTTCCTTTCCTTTCCTTTCCTTTCCTTTTCTCTTCTCTTCTCCTTCTCCTTCTCCTTCTCCTTCTCCTTCTCTTCTCTTCTCTTCTCTTCTTTCCTTTCCTTTCCTTTCCTTTCCTTTTCTCTTCTCTTTTCTTCACCTCTCCTCTCCCCTCCTCTCTTCTCCTCTCCCCTTCTCTTGCCGTCTTTCTTTCTTCATTTTCCCCGCACCTCTGTTTTCTTCACTACCCCCAACTCTCCTCTCCTCCATGGCCCACTTTACTATGGTCGGGAGGCTTTGCGCGCGGTCCCCGCCGAAATCAAAGACAAAAACAAAAGGTGAAAAAGATGTTGCCCAACCAATATTGTTTCCTGCTTTTTGCCTGTGGCGGGCAGGCTGCGCCGGATAGCGAGTGGGCGAGCAGTCGCCTAGCGGGCTGTTGGCGCGGGGGAGAGGCGGGGAGGACAGGTGTCCCGTTGGCCGAGGCGGAAATGGCCCCTTTAAGAATTGGGCTCCACTCGTGGTCCATTGTCGCTCTCCGTATGCAAATACAATAAACAATCCTGCGGCCGCGCCACCTGGCCGGGCCGCGCTGCTCCCTCTATGGGTTGCATGTGTCCGTCAGGCCGTGGCGTGCCGCGCCGGCCACCTGCCCCCACAAATTAAAGTGTGTGTGGAATTCAATCCGAATCGTGTGTGGAAAGGGCGTCTGTGACGGCCGGCGAGTCGTATACGTATTACACGCAGATGAATGCATGATAAGACATAATTAGGAGAAAGCTGGCAGCTAGCAGCTATGGCTCATTATTCTATTTTTGAGTTTTAGAACAATTTGTAATGCACCACCTCCTAAAAGCCACCATTGTCACGCAAAAGCCTAAGCGCCCTCTCTGTAGTGTGGACAGCTGCACACACTTGTCGAGTGTTTGTGATCCGCTCTGCTGCTGGACGAGAGTGTACTCTAACAACATCTCGGGCAGCCACTCCCCGCCCCGCCACGGAGGGACGCGACAGATAAACGATTCATTGTGCTCGCCAGGCGGTGACCGGAGGTGGCGGTGACCCCGCCAGAGAAATGGGCCATGCCGCCACGCCCCGCCACGCCCCTGTGCCACAGAGACAGGCGCGGTCACATATGGTATACATCTTGCAGTCGTGATACAGCAGGCTTCGCTCGATCAGCCTGCGATACCGACACTCGCACACAGGGACACCCTTTCCAACGCTTCTGCACCCAGGTGGGCCAGTTGTAGTCTAATCCAATCTAATAATTGGATCAATCAATAGATGCATTTTCTTTTACATAATCTTTCGAAAATATAGAACAAACACCGATCGTGTGGCGTTTGGCCCACCCTGCTTTGCTTCATACTGCAAATCTGGGATGTCCTGAAAAAGTGAGACTTAGGTCGCACAGCTGCTGGACACCCCATACTTACAGTGAGCGAAAAAGAAGGGGCGGGAGGGGGACTTGGCCTTACCGTAGTCTTGGAGACCGTCCAAAAAGAGACTTCTTCGGTAAACATTTTCGATCTGTTTGAATACACATTATTTTGCGTCGAGCAGTGCACCGTCACAGTCGGTCGGTCCGCCCCCATCCGGCGGAGCGCGCGGAGCGCATCATCCCGACGGAAGCGAAAGAATAACGAAACGAGACGGATGGCCGCCCTCCTCTCTGCGCCGCTCCGCGCGTCCGCTGGTGACGACATGCGGTGCTGGCGGCCCGGCCCGCCGACCGGAACGATGGCGCCGGCGCCAGCGCAGTTTGGGAACAACCCGGCCGGACCGAGTACTGTCTTTTGCTCGCTCGTCCTCCGTGTGTCTCTTGTACATTTATGACCTTCTAAAATACATCAAAAAGAATGAGAAACAGATCAAGACGACTGCTGAAAAGCATGACCACAATACCCGCCAAAGGAATCATCTAGTCCCGGATAGAAACCTTTTATCAGTTAGTCAAAAAAATGTATTCTACTGTGGTGTATTGTTCTTCAATAAAATTGACCAACAAATAAGAAAATTAAACTATAAAAAGTTCAAAAATCATGTGAAATTAAGCCTAACACAGGCATGTCTGTATAGTGCAAAAGATTTTAATGGTGTTTAACTTTACAATTTTACTCAAATGTTTTACTATTTAATATTTTATCTTATTTATTATATTTATTAATGTCCATAACATGTACTATGTTCAGTGGCAATAAAACTCAAACTCAAACTCAAACCCTTTCG
>NW_026268090.1:7771-10259 GCF_000697945.3 Frankliniella occidentalis | reverse complement strand
CTGCGGTCGCCGCTGGTGTTCTCTGTGAACAGTCGATGCAGTTTCCCATGTTCGTTGCTCCGATGCGGAGACGGTGCCAAAAGCACTAACAAACGGAGCCGCACGCCGCCCCGCTTACTGGCCCCCGCCGGCCTTTGGCGCCGCCGGCCTGGCCCCGTCGGTCGCGTGTCACGCGACGAGATTGAAAGAGATTAAAGAGCGCGTAAAGTGACGTCTGCGCTGTCTGGAGTAGAGAGACGTGTGCGGGTAACAACGGAGAGCTGATTGGGACATCTGTCAATTAATTGTTTCACAGTAACACACACACAATTCCCTTGGGATGAGTTGAGACCGCCACGGACAAAGCAGGTGCGTGCACGCACGCACTCGTGTGTGCGTGTCTATAGGGACGAACACTGCGGCCCTGAACTCTCGAGCCAAGTTGCGCGTTCAACAAGTAGAAACTGTGCGTGGGCGGCTATAGCTGTAAGAGTCTCGTCTCTGGAGGGTATTTCTGACTGGCGCACTACACGGCGGCGCTCCGTGGGCCGCGCACAGCAGAGAGAGGAGCGGGATCCTGATTGGGACTTCCCCGTACTGTCTGTCTCCTCTCCGTCTTTATACCTTCTCCCGTTCGCCTGAGGAGGAATGGGTCGGCGCGGTGTCCTTTGTGACTCCCGCTCTCACCCCCCTCCACTCTCAGCTTCAGCCCCTACCCACCCCCTCTCCAAGCTCTTCACCCCGGCCGCGCCCCGGTATGGTGAACCCCCGGCCGCACCACACCGGACCTGAAATCAATTTCCCTGCTCTGTAATTGGAGTTATGATGTCCCTTTTCATGTGGCTAGCCAAACCAAACACGGCGGGGCCGCGTGTGCGGGGTGCGGGCGGCCGGGGGAGCGGTAACCAATTGCACCCCTCCTGCCCATCCCCCAAACACCTCGCATACATTCCTTGAGGGATGCTGCTGCCGCCGCCGCTGGGGCTGCGTGCGAGGAGAGGGGCGACATGCTCCGCTATTCCGCTTGCCCCTCCTGCAAACTGGCAAACACCTTGCGAAGGCTTCCTCATTAAACCCTCATGCATTTTGTTGTGCATAAACATGCAAGATTTTACGCAGCCATAATTTTAATTTTATGCACAATTTCATGCATAAAACTATGTACAATTCGTGCCTAATTATGTACATAAAACTTTTGCATATTTATGATTGTATGATTGCGTAAAAATCGTGCGTGTTTATGCACATCAAAATGCGGGGTTTAGTGTGTGTATTTTCGTATTGCCAAAGAACTTGGCTGATTTGGGGCGTGGTATTTTACTCGCAATTACAAGGTAAAAAGTACGTAATTTTCCGGCAATAATCCTAAAGTCGGTCCATGTCGCGAGTTTTTTTCTTACAGTGCACTCATATACTGCCGTCCGAGTTTGTGTTTATCGGGCGAAGCGGACGCAGCCCGCCGCTGCCAACGCCCTCGCTATGCCGCACCGTCCCTCTGCGCATTCTCATGTGCGGGATTACTGACCCTTGCTTGAAAGCCCCCGCTGCCCCGGGACTCAGCAGGGGCGCACGCCGCCCGCTTCCCCCGTAGGGAGTCCGCACCGCGCATCACCTTCGACAGCACCCCGCGCTCGACGTGTCGCCCTGCGACCCGCGCTCGACGCCCCCCGCGACTCAGCAGCAGCATTCTCTCTCCCCACGACAACAACAGTGTGGGCGAGGCAGAGATTTATTCGTTGGGCGCGACCCCGCGGGATATACGAAATTCACTTACCTGTCACCGGCCTGATAAGACGGGCGGGAAGGGAAGTCCCTCGGGGGGACGGGCGGACGAGGAGGAGAGGGGTTAGGAGCGTCTTAGCAGCAGGAGGAGCAACACGAGTGTGCAGGCGAAGGGGGCTGCGGAGGTGTGTGTGTGCGTGTGTGTGTCTGTGTATTTGTGTCTGTGTGTGTGGTGGAACGGGACGGGCCGTCGGTTTGTGCCGCTCCGTTTTGTCCGAACGGCCAGGACAGCCAGGGCAGATAACAGTTTTGTCGATTCTCCGTCACACACACACACAAGCACACTCACTAGCACACACAAAGTGTACGGCTCTGGCTGTGTGATATGATGAGGGCGCCTGGTTGGGCAACTGCACCTTGTGTGTCTCCCCCCCCCCCTTCTTTTCTACCCTGTCTTGCCTCCGCCAGACAGGAGGGCCCTAGGTCAGGGCGGCGCGAGGCCGACCAGACACAAACCAAAATACACGACTGCAAAAGAAAACAACCGCCGTTTAAAAAAGCGCATCGCCTTCTACTCTACAACGAGCAAGCAGGCTTTCTTGGCTCGCAAGTCACACGCATTTATAGCGCCCAAGTTTGCCTCGAATGCTGAGCGTTATTGTTGCTTGACGCCCTACGGTCAGTGTTGTTGTTGTAGAGCAGGACGCGACGTCCCGGGGCGACCTTGCACCTGAGGGAGACGGCGGGAGATTAAAGTGACGGCGAGGTAGGCTCAGCGGTGGGGCAG
>NW_026268090.1:6074-7014 GCF_000697945.3 Frankliniella occidentalis | reverse complement strand
GAGGCTTTGGTGAGGGGGGGGGGGAGGCTGCGGCTGCTGCAGATGGGATTGAGGATTGGCAACCGCAAGGAGAGCGGGTGCGGATAGAAGGAAATCGCGCGCGCCAAATCTCCACGCGCGCGCGGGGGAAGCGAGGACGAGGTTTGGTCAAAATTTATCGCGCGGTTCCAAAAACGACACGTCGCGTGTTTTTTCCCCTGCTCATCGCATCGCCATGCCTTTAGGAGCGACGCCAAAATGGTCTCTAAGATCGAGGGAGCTGAGTACGTAGACGTCGGGAGAGAGAGAGATAGAGAAAGGAAAAGGCAGTGTTCTGTCTGGAGAGTGCTAACGAGAAGTGGTCCCGGTGCGGGGCGCTCTGATCGCCTTTCATAAATCCGATGCTTTGGGAGGGAAAAAAATAGCGGCAACAGTGGGACGGAAGGCATCACATATACACTGCGATGGGTATCGAGTGAGAGGTGGGGGGAGAAGGGGGACACGCGTGGATGCTCCTATGCTGTGGATGGGAACGGAGTGAGTGTGACCCGGATATTCCTTGCATTTCCGTCGAATTCGGAGCGCCGATAAAGACGAGGCGCACAAGATAAAGCGTGCTCTCACGCCCCCCCCCTTTTCTCTCTCGCTCGCTCGCCCTATCCCGCTCCCCTCTCTCTTCCTCACTCATAACATTTTGCACGCGTTGAATTTATTGTTTGCGCCCTTCACACTAGGAGAGCGCTCTCCCCCATCCGATGATGCTCTGAATAAAAAGGTCACACGTCTGCTTTTTGGCAGAGTTTTGTGCAGCCGTCGGCCTCAGCCCAGGCCGGCCGTCGGCTCATAATGGGGCGGATTACGGGTTAGTTTCCTCTCCTGATTAACATTCTGATGGGTAATTTGCAGAGCCGTTCTGGGCACGGAACAGTGGGGCTTTCTTTCTTTGAGAGGGGTGAGGGGG
>NW_026268090.1:0-2561 GCF_000697945.3 Frankliniella occidentalis | reverse complement strand
CCATTCTCTCTCATTTTCGAGAGCCTTATAAATCCCGTGCAATCCGAGGCTTGCCATGCTATCTGCTGATTTTTCTGATTTTTAAAAAAAATAGGAATGTTGGGCTGAAAGGAAATATGTGGGGCTGTCAATCCAAGTAATTGTTTTATTCAGTGTAACAAATTGTTATTGGACCTATCTGTTTCGAACTATCTGGTCGTATGGACTTACTCTAGGTTGGCACTGGTCGATTTCGATTTTCTTTTTGAAAGAGTAATAAGGTGCGTTTTGCAATGCAAATTATTTTCGTGACAATGTCGATCTCTCATCGCCCTTGGCAGTCCTTGACGGCGGCCCGGCTGGCCCTCGCCGGCCTGCTGGAATGAAGGTGTCACTACCGCACCCCACCCTTCTTGAAGGCCCCTTAACCGCCTCCTACCTCTGTACAGAAAAAAAAATGAGACGCGAGACGTATAGGCTTTGTCGAGAAGCGAGCGAGCCTTGGCGCCAAATCGTGTCTAAACTCAATTCTCCGGGTAAATATCAGGGCACCACTGGTGGTGGGCGAGCTGTGATGATGGTGACCCGCGAAATGCCAGAGCCGCCACAAAACGCGCGCGCAAGTACAGCAGCGCAGGGCCTGCGTCGGTCCGGGCGGCAGCCGGTGATATTGTGTGCCGAATATAACGCAGCGAGTAATCACACCCAAACACCCCCCTCTCCCCCTCCCTTTTCCCCTTGTCACTCTCCTGCTGTGGTACTGTACGAGTCGGCCGAACACAAGGAGGCAAAAATGAAGCCAGGGCGCGGCGCGGCGCGGCTACGCGGCTTACGCGTACCTACGTGTAATTTTACGCGTGCCCACGCGCGAGAGATTCGTGGCGGGGGGAGACAACCTGAGCAGTATACTGGTAGCGCGTGGTCGCCTACCTAGCGCTGATACAGTTTGCGTGCGATCTGAATGCGACCGCCCAAGTCGCGGGGAGCGGGCGGGCGGAGCGGAGTGCGCGGGGCGGAATCTCTATACCTGTCAGTCGGGGCCGCGTTAAGTTGTAAACTTTAGTGAATGGGACGCGCCCCCGCAGCCCCCGCGAGGATTATGCGCGGCGCGTAAGGGCGCTGGATGCGTTTGCGGCTGAGCACGGGGGAGCGGGAGAGGGGGTGATTCCGGTTGTACGTGCACCCCCCTCCCCCCGGATTGTACGCTGATATGGCCTCGTGGTGTCCCTATCTCTCTTACTGCTTTGTCCTTCTATACTTTCCACCCTTTCTTTCTCCTCAGTCCTCCTCCACTCTCTCCTCCTTTTATTCCTCGCCTCCTTCATTTTGGTGGGTCCCCGCGTGTACAATTAGCAGGGTCCACACGACCCACCGTAAACGTGTTCTGTCGAGAGAGAGAGAGAGAAAGTAGGAGAAAGAAGGGCGGGTGGGGGAGTACATGCGTGCGGTAGAGCGACAGTCGCTTTTGTGTGGGGCCAGGAAAACGTTGCGCATGGCGTGACATTTGACCTCAAAATTTGCGCCCCAGCTGGCGGAAAACCAGCGGGAATCCTGATGAATACCCAAATGCATGCGGCTGTGCGAGCGATATGTCATGTCGAACGGGTCCGCCATGAGCCTCCTTCCTGTCGCCCTCACCACAGAACATGCATAATGCTATTGCACAGCAAAGTCGTGGTCGGGCGCGGATCGTGTACACAGAAGAAAGCCCCCAGTGTATTTATTTTGCCGGCGCGTTTTGTAAACAAACGTGTTTTTGATAGTGGCCCATTCGTGCGGCGAGCGCTCTCGTTTCGACAGTGAAGGCGGCGTTTAGAAGGACGGCTGCACGGGACGTCTGTCTAATTTTTCGAGACAGTGACTGAGATGTTGCTATCAATCCGGGCGTGGCGTGGCGGGGCGTGGTGCGGCGGCGGTTTCGGCCTTCACCCAGCGCCGTCGCCGCCGCCGCCGTCTGAAGGACATTCCAGACATTGCACTGCTGGATCAGGGCCCTTGCATGGCTACACGTTTATAAAACGACCGGCGCGACTTTTATTTTTTGAACCGGGGATATCAATTCGATTAATTAGTTCGGCGGTGGCATTCGGCCTCTAGCACGCCGAGTGTCCGGTCTGGACTTGCAGGCCAGGCACTGACCCTGGTACAAACTGGCCCAGGAAACATCCGATCACATTCGTGACCACGTAATCAGCCTGGCACGGCCAGTGAAATTTATCACTGATGCTTTGCAAGTCGGGGGATTCTATAGTTAAAGGATGCCCCACTGCCTGCCTCAGCCCGAGGTGAGGCACCAGCCCCCCCCCCTTCTTCCTCCCGCCTGCCATCCAAGGGCGAGGGGTTAGTCTGGGCCCAACCTGCCTCCAGGGCGAGAATCAGCAATCACGACTGGGGATCCTATACACTGTGCCAGTATCTTATGGTTCTTCAGTCCTCAAACGGGAAAACGTGCTGCATAATGCCTTTATCGCATTTGAGGCGAGTCGAAAGCTGCGGTAAAAGTTAATCCAAGAATGACGACGCTCGAGTTTGTGGAATCGTTTAGCTTCCGTCAGTGAGAGAAGAGAGAGAGAGAGAGGGGG